>NW_025538964.1:0-15581 GCF_020615455.1 Coregonus clupeaformis | reverse complement strand
GCAGTCTGTGACACTCTGGCTCCGGGACTTTTGTATTTGAGCCAGGGTGTATTTGTTTTGTTGGGTTTTGTTGTGGGGTTTGGTGTATAGGGTGTATTCGGTTGGTTGTGTTTTGGGAGAGTTATTTGTGGTGTCGTGTGACTCCCAATCGGAGGTAACGAGTGTCAGCTGTCGGCTCGTTATCTCTGATTGGGAGCCATATTTAAACTGTTTGTGTTCTCATGAGGGTTGTGGGTTTTTGTTCCAAGTTCAGTCATTGTCACTGTTGGACTTCACTTTCGTCTTTTTGTTTTGTATTGACGTGCTTTTCTAATTAAAGTCATCATGTTCACTCGCAACGCTGCGCCTTGGTCTCCTGTTTTAGACGATCGTGACAGAAAAACCCACCATCAAAGGACCAAGCAGCGTGTCAAGCGGCAACAGGACCCAGCTCCAAAGGTCTGGACATGGGAGGAGATTTTGGACGGAAAAGGGTCCTGGACTTGGGAGGAAATCCTGGAGGGGATGGATCGCCGTCCATGGAGCGAGACAGTGGAGAGGCGACGGAGAGAGGAACAACGGCGTCGGCAGGGCCATCGTCGGAGGGACGAGGCAACCCCAAAAAGTTTTTTGGGGGCACATGGCTTGGGCGGTTGGGCAGCAGGAGGCTGCCACAGGGAGATGTGGAGAGAAGGCTATCGGATTACTGGAGCCATTGGCGAGTAGAGGAAGGGAAGTTGTTGCGGCACGGCGTGAGAGACTGATGGGTGTTACCAGTCCGGTCCGGCCCGTTCCTGATCCCCCAGTTAAAGCCAGTGGTGTGTGTCCCAGTACGGACCGGCCTGTTCCTACCCACGCATCAAGCCCACGGTGTGCGTCGCCAGTCCAGCCCGGCCGGTTCCTGTGCCACGTAGGAAGCCTACGGTGTGCGTGGCCAGCCCAGCCCGACCTGTTCCGACTCCACGCATCAAGCACACGGCATGGACGACGGAGGCAAAGATGGGGAGTATCCAGGAGGCCACCAGGCCAGGGGTACACCGCCCTGTACGTCCTGTGCGGATGCCTCACACAGAGTGTGTGAGGGTAGGCATTCAGCCAGGACGGGTGGTGTCCGCTGTTCGCTCCAGGCCTCCTATCCGTCTCCACAGCCCGGTCCGGCCTGTTCCTGCCACCCGCACCAAGTCTACGGTGTGCGTCGCCAGCCCGGTCCGGCCTGTTCCTGCCACCCGCACCAAGGCTACGGTGTGCGTCGCCAGCCCGGTCCGGCCTGTTCCTGCCACCCGCACCAAGTCTACGGTGCGCTGCCGCCAGCCCGTCCGGCCTGTTCCTGCCACCCGCACAAGTCTACGGTGCGCGCCGCCAGCCCGTCCGGCCTGTTCCTGCCACCCGCACCAAGACTACGGTGCGCGTCGCCAGCCCGGTCCGCCTGTTCCTGCCACCGCACCAAGACTACGGTGCGCCGCGCCCGCCAGAGTCTGCCGCCTGCCCAACGGCGCCTGAACTGCCCGTCTGCCCAACGGCGCCTGAACTGCCCGTCTCGCCCAACGGGCGCTTGAACTGCCCGTCTGCCCAACGGCGCCTGAACTGCCTGTCTGCCCAACGCCGTCTGAACTGTCCGTCTGCCGGCTGCATAAGCCGCCCGTCTGCCATGAGCCTTCAGAGCCGTCCGCCAGACAGGATCAGCCAGAGCCTTCCGCCAGACAGGATCAGCCAGAGCCTTCCGCCAGACAGGATCAGCCAGAGCCTTCCGCCAGACAGGATCAGCCAGAGCCTTCCGCCAGACAGGATCAGCCAGAGCCTTCCGCCAGACAGGATCAGCCAGAGCCCTCCGGCCAGACAGGATCAGCCAGAGCCTTCCGCCAGCCATGAGCAGCCAGATCCGTCAGCCAGCCGCGAGCAGCCAGATCCGTCAGCCAGCCATGAGCAGCCAGATCCGTCAGCCAGCCATGAGCAGCCAGATCCGTCAGCCAGCCATGAGCAGCCAGATCCGTCAGCCAGCCACGAGCAGCCAGATCCGTCAGCCAGCCATGAGCAGCCAGATCCGTCAGCCAGCCATGAGCCGGGCCCAGCCAGGATCCGCCAGAGCCGTCCAGCCAGGATCCGCCAGAGCCAGCCAGCCAGGATCCGCCATGAGTCCGGGGCTGTCCCTAGCCCGATGCTGTCCCTAGCCGGTGCTACCCCTTATCCTGGTGCTGCCTCTTAGTCCGGTGCTGCCCCTAAATCCAGGTGGGGGTAAGTTGGAGGGTGGTCATGTGGAGGAGGCTTGGGAAGCGGGTGGTGACTAAGGTGGGGTGGGGACCACGACCAGGGCCAGAACCGCCACCGTGGACAGACGCCCACCCAGACCCTCCCTAGACTGTATGCTGGTGCGCCCGGAGTGCGCACCTTTAGGGGGTACTGGACACTCTGGCTCCGGGACTTTGTATTTGAGCCAGGTGTATTTGTTTTGTTGGGTTTTGTTGTGGGGTTTGGTGTATAGGGTGTATTCGAGTTGGTTGTGTTTTGGGAGAGTTATTTGTAGGTCGTGTGACTCCCAATCGGAGGTAACGAGTGTCAGCTGTCGGCTCGTTATCTCTGATTGGGAGCCATATTTAAACTGTTTGTGTTCTCATGAGGGTTGTGGGTTTTTGTTCCAAGTTCAGTCATTGTCACTGTTGGACTTCACTTTCGCTCTTTTTGTTTTGTATTGACGTGCTTTTCTAATTAAAGTCATCATGTTCACTCGCAACGCTGCGCCTTGGTCTCCTGTTTTAGACGATCGTGACACAGTCTCTGTTTTCTGTCTCCCTCCAGTGGTCAGGGTCAGTAACTGCAGTCTGTGTGTGGACCGTGTGATGCCGCTGAATGACAGCAATAAAGGGGAGATCTCCAGAGCTCTGACGTCTCCAGTCTCCTGCTTCACCTGCTGCTCTCTTGAACTACTACAGTGGTGTGAGGGAGGATGTATGGGTAATGTTTGTGGTCTATATTGTATGTGTTTGAATCATGTTAATTAAATTCTAGCTATTCTAAACACAGGTCATCTTTAGGGGTTATAATGATTGCACATCATCTCTTTTCAGATTGGTTGATTGGTTTTCCTTGAGTTACTCAACAGAGTCAACATGTAGTTGATGGCCAGGAGAAACATTTAATGATCAGTTATGATCTAAGGTCTTCTAGACATCGCTCTAGTTTGACTCTATTGTTGTTCAGCTCTACTACACACTGTGTCATTGTACTGGATCATCTCCTCCCCTCAGCACCTGCAGTAGGTCCCAGCTGTAGCAGTACAGTCACTGTGCAGTCTGACTGAGGGAGGTTTATGTACGACTCTGTATCACTGTGTGAACACCCAGACACTGTTGGGATAGTGTTCACTCTGACAGTAGTAATCTCCTGCATCTTCAGCCTGGACTCCACTGATGGTCAGAGTGAAGTCACTCCCAGATCCACTTCCACTGAATCTAGATGGAGTCCCAGACTGAAGTGTTGTAGCATCGTAAATAAGGAGTTTAGGAGCTCCTCCAGGTTTCTGATGATACCAGGCTAGAAGGTTATTGTTTTTCACATCACTGCTGGTTTTACAGTTCAGAGAGACTGTCTGTCCTGGGAGAACAGCTTTCACTGCAGGGGTCTGAGTTACAGTGACCTGGCCTCTGGATTCTGAAACAGAGATGGCATGTAGAAATAGCATTCAATTGTTAATACATTTTTCCATATAGCATATGAAATTAAACTGTAATGAGGTTATATAGCCGAATATTGCAATTGTCCGGGTAGTTTTCTGTAAAATATATTACCTTGGAGACAGAGGGCAAATATCCAGATGAAGATGGTGATAAAAGTCATGGTTGTTGTGGGTTCTGTTGTCATGAAGGACATCTCTCAGTCATGAAGTGTTAAACTCACAGGGCTATAAACACTCCCAGACCACTGAAGCATGTTCTGTCTATGCAGAGAATCATCACTATGCAAATAATGTTCTGGTCTTCTCCCCATCCACTATTTTTCAGTAAAGTGTCCTACATGTAAGTAGTCTTCCTGGACAGTCAGACTGATGTGATGTAGAAACATGATAGCTATGTAATCACTGACATGGTTTCTGACATAAGTGCTGAATGGGGACTGATATAATGACTATAGACATCTACAAGTGGAGCATAAAGTTATTACTGCTTTTAGACCAGATAGTATCTGCTTTCTGTAGCAGTACAGTCACTGTGCAGTCTGACTGAGGGAGGTTTTTGTACAGCTCTGTATCACTGTGTTAACACAAATGTACTATTTGGATAGTGGAAACTCTGACAGTAGTAATCTCCTGCATCTTCAGCCTGACTCCACTGATGGTCAGAGTGAAGTCACTATGAGATCCACTACCACTGAATCTAGATGGAGTCCCAGACTGAAGTGTTGTAGCATAGTAAATAAGGAGTTTAGGAGCTCCTCCAGGTTTCGGTTGATACCAGGCTAGATGGTTATTAGAATACACATCACTGCTGGTTTTACAGTTCAGAGAGACTGTCTGTCCTGGTAGAACAGCTTTCACTGCAGGGGTCTGAGTTACAGTGACCTGGCCTCTCAATTCTGGAAAAAGAGATGTCATGTAGAAATAGCATTCAATTGTTAATAAATTTTTCCATGTAGCATATGAAATTAAACTGGAATGAGGTTATATAGCCTAATATTGCAATTGTCCCAGACTGAAGTGTTTTAGCATAGTAAATAAGGCGTTTACTAGTATTATACTCTATTGTATAATACTAGTGCTTTATTACCATCAGTCCCTATTGTATTTTACTAGTACTTCAATACTATCAGTCCCTATTGTATTATACTAGTACTTCAGTACTATCATCCCTATTGTATTATACTAGTACTTCCAGTACTATCAGTCCCTATTGTATTACACTAGTACTTCAGTACTATCAGTCCCTATTGTACTGTTGACCATGATGTCCTTCTGGACAGACTGGAGAGGTGGGTTGGCCTCTCCGGTCCAGTTCTGAATTGGTTGAGGGCCTATTTAACCGGTCGAGAGTTTTTAGACAACCCTTGGTGACCATAATTAAGAGAAAATACAAATCACAGGTGGCATTCTACAAGGTTCGATTTTGGTTTCGGTACTGTTCAGTTTACATTTGTTACCATATGGAACCGTTATCAGAAAGCACAGCATTGATTTTCACTGCTGTGCAGCGATGCACAACTTTACATTTCTGTGGCACCAGAGGATTTCAACTCCATGGATAAATTATGAGACTGTATTAGTTATTTAAATACTTGGATGGCTCACAACTTCCTCCAGCTAAATCAAGACAAGACGGAGTGTCACGTTCGTTGAGAGACGGGTCAGACCAAGGTGCAGCGTGGTATGCGTACCTGTTTATTAGAACGAATAAACACTAGACAAAACAATAAAAGCAACGTAATGCGAAGCTCAACAGTGGCTACACACAACAAGCCAAACACGAGTCAAGATCCCACAACTAAGGTAGGCAACCAGGCTACCCTAGTATGATCCCCAATCAGAGACAACGATTGACAGCTGCCTCTGATTGGGAACCACACCCGGCCAATATAGATCTAAACATACTAGATCTCCACATAGAATTACACATTACATAGATACTCACACCCTGACCAAACCAACTAACGAACTCTATGTCAGGGCGTGACACGGGAGGTACTTATTGTTGGAGCCAAATAACAGAGAGAGAATCTAGTCACACATTTTAATTAACGGGCAATAAAGATAAAACACCAGGTAAAAAAACCTAGGTGTTATTTTAGATTCTGAATAAAATTTCTGAATCACACATTAGGAATGTGACCAAAATAGCTTTTACCACCTGAGGAACATTGCCAAGATGCTGCCGTTTCGCTCTCAGACTGATACAGAGAGACTCATCAATGCTTTCAATACAAGCAGGCTTGACTGCTGTGATGCTCTCCTGTCTGGTCTACCATGAAAGCCATTGGTCAACTGCAAAACATACAGAATGCTGCAGCACGGGTACTGATCAAGACCAGACGTAGAGCACACATTACAGCGGTTTAAAGATCTCTGCACTGGCTGCCTGTGAGTTTTAGAATTAATTTTAAGATTGTTTTTTAAATCAATCCACGATTGTTCACCCCAATACATGTCAGACATGCTTTTAAGTTATGTTCCCAGTAGGTCCTCAGGTCCTCTGGCAGTGGCCTTTAACTATCCCAAAGCCCTAGGACGAAGAGACATTGAGAGGCAGCCTTTAGTTATTATGCCCCAGCCTCAGGTATAGCCTGCCAGAGAACCCGAGGGGGCCGAAAATGTGGAAATATTTAAAAGAGATCTTAAAACATATCTAGTAGTAGTTGTTGTTGTAGTAGTAGTAGTAGTAGTAGTTTGTTGTTGTTTTTGTTGTAGTAGTAGTAGTAGTAATAGTGTAGCTTCGACCCTCTCCTCTCTTCTTCTCCCCTCTCTTCTCCTCTCCTCCTCTCCTCCAGTAGTTGTAGTAGTAGTAGTAGTAATAGTAGTAATAGTAGTAGTAGTAGTAGTAGTAGTAGTAGTAGTAGTAGTAGTAGTAGTAGTCGTTTTTGTTGTTGTAGTAGTAGTAGTAGTAGTAGTAGTAGTAGTTGTTGTTGTTTTTGTTGTTGTAGTAGTAGTAGTAGTAATAGTAGTAGTTGATGACCCTCTCCACTCCTCTTCTCCCCTCTCCTCTCCTACTATAGAGTTGTGGTAGCTGACCCGCCTCTCTCCTCCAGCTAGTCTCCCTGTCAGGAGGAGGAGGAGGAGGAGGAGGAGGAGGAGGAGGAGGAGGAGGAGGAGGAGTAGTAGTGCCACCTTGAAAGCAAGTGTCCAGATGGTGATAAAAGTCATGGTTGTTGTGGGTTCTGTTGTCATGAAGGACAGCTCTCAGTCATCAAGTGTTAAACTCACAGCGCTATAAACACTCTTAGAGCAGATGCATTATGCAAATGAGTGTTTCAAATCTATTTCAGTTTCCAAGTAGGCTCCCATCATAAGAATATAATTATCTTGCATAAGTTTGCTTTTCTAATAATAGTAATTAAGTGGGTACTTATATTTGTCCTATTTCACACGTGTATTATATGGGGGATTGGATATGTTTTTTGGGGGGGATATCCCAACTCCCCCTGAGACATCCTCAGAGAGTGGGGTCACGGCCAGCATCTGCCATTATAAACGGCGACCCTGGAGCAATTAGGGTTAAGTGCCTTGCTAAAGGGCACATCGACAGATGTTTCGCCGTGTCGTCCTGGGGGATTTGAACTAGCAGCCTTTTTGGTAACTAGGCCAACGCTCTAACATCAAACAGCAACTTTTACTCAAATAACTTATGTATGGCAACTTTTATGTCACACCACCATTTATTTTTATTCTGATGATGATCAGACATAATTAACTGTCTGTTCACTCATGCTTGGTCTCTTATGTAAGTTCCTCTAATCAGTTAGTGAACACTTCTCTAAACTAAAGCTGGTAGGATTCCTCTGGTAGTGTTGTCTGTCTGTGACTTTACCACAACTGTTAAATCTGAGATCAACATCTTTAATAAAGGAATATAAAACATGGATCACTATCAGTACTGCTGCTGCTGTTGTCTTTCATATGGACAATATGGAGGAATACTAGCAACACTGGAGCTAATGCTGGACAGTACTTACAGACTAGGAGAACATCTGATACACAGAGGAAGGAAAAAATACTAATATCTGGTTTTAAGATACAAATCATATTTGTATTATCTAGAAACAGCTTATATAAAGTGTTTGTTCTACCTGGAAGATGATAAAAGTGTATTTGTGTTGATTATGATTCTGTATGAGTGATCTTCACTGTAACAGCTGCAGCATCACAACACAGAGAGGTTTTTGTACGAGCAATAATAGGGATTGTATCACTGTGGGCCACTTTTGGTAGCGGCACCAGACTAGATGTTGGAAGTAAGTAACAAGCTCTCTTGATATTTCTTTCTGATTACACTTATTAAGTATGTTATTCTTACACTCTGTCTATGAAAATCATTGCGATTTTAGATTTTCAAATGTTTTAATTGCTTTTGACTGACCCTCCGTTCTAATAAAATGTTATTGAATCGAAATGTTAAATTGTAGGTTTATTTTTGTCTGATTTGTATGATTGCAGACTATAACTCTTAATTTTGGTAGGATCACTATTTAATAGCATTGGATATAGTAGTCATTATTGTTGTATTGAGTTCATGGTAGCCTTCACTGTTAGTGTGAAGACAAAAGGTCTCAGTTATGTTTGTAACCAACTTCATGAACTAACATGGTTGATATGTGATTAAAACTAATTTATGCTCAGATTTTGCAAATACTATGAATATGAGAAGGCTATTCTGATCAGATCAATTCCTAAATAATATCTGTATGACATGTATAACTGACGCTGTATGACTTGTAACTCTACTTACTTAATACTTGTTTGGTTCATTAATCTGCTTTATCATATTACAGTTTGTGTTTTCTCCACATCTTTTACCAATCTAACTTTTACATTAATATTTAGAAGGCATTTCCAAATCACTTTATTTTGATGTGTCCTTTGCTGAAGATAATCTCTTACTGTAACTGTACTTGATGTAGTTACTTAGTTGATGTGTTCTGTTTGTTCCAGGTAACAGTTCCCCCACCCTCACCGTCCTGCCCCCCACTAGTGAGGAGCTGTCCAGTACAACAACAGCCACACTGACGTGTCTGGCCAACAAGGGCTTCCCCTCAGACTGGACCATGAGCTGGAAAGTGGACGGGACCAGCAAGAAGCAGGAGGCCAGTCCTGGGTTCCTGGAGAAGGACGGCCTGTACAGCTGGAGCAGCACCCTGACTCTCACTGCCCAGGAGTGGACCAAGGCAGGAGAGGTGACCTGTGAAGCCCAGCAGAAATCCCAGACTCCAGTCACCAAGACCCTGAGGAGGGCTGACTGTTCTGGGTAGGACCCCTCAGTCACACACCCCTGTGGAGAGAGGATGCTGGTTCCTCTGCTTTGACTAGCTTTGTTCTAAAATCAGTAATTCTCTGATTTAGAGATCACCCTGGTGTAGACTAACAGGGGGCTTGGCTTGGGTTCATGTGTCAATCCATTCTGTAGATTGAGATTGTGTTAGTTTTAGATTTGATGTGATCTGCTTTTATTCACTATCATGTGTGCTTTGATGCTTCGATTGTGTGATAATGGATTAAAATAAAGATTTATTTTTGGAATGCATATTTTTGTTGTGTTTATTAATAAACTGGATCATAGATACTGTATATTTGCAATATTCTGGAAAAATATGTATTCAGTAAGGCTGATTAATGGTGTCTTTAAAAACTGTCAAGTCTAAAACTCACTCTAACATCATAATGGACCAGTATTTAATACTATCACAATATATTATGATATAATAGAAGAGGTTCTGCCATGGTAGTAGTTGACTGTCTTCATTCATCAGGATACTGAATCTGTGTCAGACGTGTTTGACTTGACGGATTTTACAGTAATAAAAGAAGAACTATCAAACAGTCAACCGATATCTTGGACTCTCACGTGTGTTATAGGCTTTGATTTGAAGATAAAAAAAATAAAATACAAATATTACAAGTGGCACTACTTCAAGATTTAGAAGTGTTTCCCATACTCGGTCCTCAAGGGGTGCACATTTAGTTTTTTGTCCTAACACTACACAGCTGATTCAAATTATCATAACTTGATGATTAGTTGATTATTTGAATCAGGTGTGTAGTGCTAGAGCAAAAACCAAAACGTGCACCCCTTGGAGTCCCGAGGACCGAGTTTGGGAAACGCTGTTATATAGTGTAGTGACAGTCTTCTCTACCTCTAACATCCTGGGGACAGAGTGAACATCTGGTGACAGTGTTGCTCTATTCTGGGACAAGCAGAACCACCCAGCCCTGTCTATGTAAATCTCAGTTTCACTCCCACAGATACCAGTCTAGTAGTTGAACAGTTTCACTGCCTGTAATACCCTGGACTGGGCCAGATGTGAGGGAGTGGACTGGTTTTACTGTAACTGTCACGATCGTTGGAGGAAGTGGACCAATGCGCAGCGTGATGAGTGAACATACTTTTAATTTAGATTCACCACATGAACAAAACAACAAAACGATACGTGAAGTCCTAAGTAACAGACACAAACCATACACGGAACACGATCCCACAAAACACTGTGGAAAACAGGCTGCCTAAGTATGGTTCCCAATCAGAGACAACAAGCAACAGCTGATACTCGTTGCCTCTGATTGAGAACCACCCCGGCCAACACAGAAACACATGAGCTAGATAATCAGCCTAGAACCCAAAACACATAGAAACAACACACCCTGGCTCAACATAACGGAGTCCCAGAGCCAGGGCGTGACAGTACCCCCCCCCCCAAAGGCGGGGACTGCGACCGCGCCAAACATAAACCCGAACAGGGGAGGGCCGGGTGGGCATTCCTCCTCGGAGGCGGTTCCGGATCCGGGCTTGACCACCACCCTGTAGCGCCCCTGGTCCGGTCTGGCCCCGCTGGCTGGAGCTGGACTGGACATCGGTGGAGCGGATTGCTTAGGCTCCGATGTGGAGCAGCTGACGGTACCTGACCAGGCACCGGTGACCCAGGCAACGGGCTGTGCCGACTGACGACGCGCACCACAGGCTTAGTGCGGGGAGCAGGAACAGGCCGGGACCGGCTGATGACGCTTACCACAGGCTTGGTGCGGGGAGCAGGGACGGGCCGGACCGGGCTGACGACGCACACCACAGGCTTGGTGCGGGGAGCAGGAACAGGCCGGGCCGGGCAGGCGACGCTCACCATTGGCTTGGTGCGGGGAGCAGGAACAGGCCGGGCCGGGTTGGCGACGCGCACCATTGGCGGTGCGGGGACAGAACAGGCCGGGCCGGGCTGGCGACGCGCACCATTGGCCTGGTGCGGGGAGCAGGAACAGGCCGGGCCGGGCTGGCGACGCGCACCATAGGCTTGGTGCGAGAGGCAGGAACAGGCCAGACCGGGCTGGCGACGCGCATCACAGGCTTGGTGCGAGGGACAGGAACAGGCCGGACCGCACTGGGAACACACACCACTGGCCTTACCCGGGGATCAGGAACGGGCCGGACCGGACTGGCAACACACCTCAGTACCTCTCGCCGTGCCTCTACATTCTCCTTCCCTCTACTCGCCAATGGCTCCCGTAACCCGGTGGCCTTCTCTCCTCGTCCACTAACTCGCCCCTTATCTGCCTCCAGCAGTCCCGTCGTCCACGGTGTGAGCCCCCCCCCTAAACATTTCTTGGGTTCATCTCTCCCCTGTGGCTATAACCTCCATGGCTCTCGCCAGACTCTCCAGCCTCTGCTCCCAAGTCCAACCTCTCTCCTCCTCACGCGGCTTGACCCAGTCGAGGTGGATATCCGCTAGAGTTACCTCTGGCGTTGGCTCCTGGACACGCTGCTTGACCCAGTCGAAGTGGATATCCGCTAGTTACCTCTGGCGTTGGCTCCTGGACACGCTGCTTGGTCCAGTTTTGGTGGGATCTTCTGTCACGATCGTTGGAGGAAGTGGACCAATGCGCAGCGTGATGAGTGAACATACTTTTAATTTAGATTCACCACACGACCAAAACAACAAAACGATACGTGAAGTCCTAAGTAACAGACACAAACCATACACGGAACACGATCCCACAAAACACTGTGGAAAACAGGCTGCCTAAGTATGGTTCCCAATCAGAGACAACAAGTAACAGCTGATACTCGTTGCCTCTGATTGAGAACCACCCCGGCCAACACAGAAACACATGAGCTAGATAATCAGCCTAGAACCCAAAACACATAGAAACAACACACCCTGGCTCAACATTACGGAGTCCCAGAGCCAGGGCGTGACAGTAACCTCTATAGTGGATTCAGGGAGGGGGACTTTCTTACAATGAATAAACCACCATTTAATAGATGACATAAAATATGGGTATTACTAAATACAGGCATTGACAGTTACTGACATCACATTCTAATTCCTAATTCTATGGTTACGGAGATGTGTGTAATGTCTGAGCTCAAAATCTTTTTTCATGAAAGCAGAGGGCAAGTGTCCAGATGAGGATGGTGATAAAAGTCATGGTTGTTGCCTGGGTTCTGTTGTCATGAAGGACAGCTCTCAGTCATGAAGTGTTAAACTCACAGGGCTATAAACACTCCCAGACCACTAAATCATGTGCTGGCAATGCAAAGTGTTCTCTCTACGCAAACAGACTTTCATGGTCCCACAGAGAAACTGTAGTTGAAGAGATCTTCTTCTTTGGTATAATGGTGTTCGCAACAATTATGTGTATTCCGCCACCTACTGTACAGATGGATAATAAGGATCCAAAAAGGAAAAAAATGTGGGGTAAAAAAGGAATAAATAAATATATATTTTTAAATCCATACAAACTATCGGTAACGAAATGTTAATTCAGCTAAATCAAAACGAAATGTGTTTTAATCAGGTCCCTACACAGGCTCAGAAGGATCCTGTGATGGCGGGACATTTCCTGGCGACAGTAGTCCTTGCAGTGCTTCTGCTGTTAAGTCTTCTCGGCTGCAGATATAATGATGTCCAGCTTCTTAGACACTTGTGCAGTACAATTAATAACTGTGGCTTTAAATATAATAAAAATACACTCTTCACCGCCTCCACATAGGAGATTTGCTGTACAGCCCTGATCCTTGACACCTCAACCTCTTTCACCGTAACAGAACACTCAGTGTATTTGGAAATATGATCCCCACCACAGTTGAAACATTTTACATTCACAGACTCTTCAATAACATATTCCTTCCATCTGCAAACACTTGACACATGGCCAAACGTTTTACACTTTTTGCATTGCTTCGGGTTTTGCACGAATGCTCTTAGAGCGTATCTTATATCCCAACTTTATATATGGTGGTAAATACTCATCAAACATCAATAATACAGATAAACTTTGCTCCTTTTTCCCATTCTCCATACGGGTCAAGTGACGTGCATTAACTACTCCTGGAATTTTTGCCTAAGATATTGATTATCAATGTCCAACGGGACGCCAAAATAACACCATTTACCGGTTTCCTGCTCCGAAAACCAAAGCTGTTCACTTCATGCGTCGATATTTTCGCGAGCCACAATGCAATTCCTTTTGCTCTTTAGATACACACCATATCAACACCATCCTGGTTACTATGATAGCAACACCATACCACTCCTGGTTACTATGATATCAACACCATACCACTCCTGGTTACTATGATATCAACACCATACCACTCCTGGTTACTATGATATCAACACCATACCACTCCTGGTTACTGTGATATCAACACCATACCACTCCTGGTTACTGTGATATCAACACCATACCACTCCTGGTTACTATGATATCAACACCATACCACTCCTGGTTACTATGATATCAACACCATACCACTCCTGGTTACTATGATATCAACACCATACCACTCCTGGTTACTATGATATCAACACCATACCACTCCTGGTTACTTTGACTGCATCCACGTTTCCCAATGCCTACTTCACCATCCTCGTGACTTCAAAAGGGTTTCCCAAATAAACATCTTTATCCAAAAAACGTACTCCAACAAGGAACGATTCATCAGACTCATTTTCCACAACAATTGTAGCCCTTTCTGTTCCATTCTTGGACTTCACTATTGTCCACAAATTTTTCTCACTAACTGCACTTTCAGCTTCAAACGACACTTCTTCTTCCACCATCTCGATGTGTGAGCAGCTAACCTTTAAAAAGTTTGAGAGCTGATTGTCCAGCCAATCATGGCCTTGATTGGTAAATGAGCCTCAGCTGGAATCAATTAAAGACTGGGAAGGTGCTGGAAGATAGCAGGGCGTGCCAGGAACGAGGTGTTGTACTAACGGTCAGGCGTTTAAGAAATATATCATTGATGCTGATGGTACTATTGTGGAAGATATGATGGAAACAAGAGCATATGTCTTAACGATGGATGTGGTACAAGAGTTTATGTTGTTACATTTACATTTACATTTTAGTCATTTAGCAGACGCTCTTATCCAGAGCGACTTACAGGAGCAATTAGGGTTAAGTGCCTTGCTCAAGGGCACATTAACGTCATTTAGCAGACGCTCTTAGCCAGAGCGACTCACAAATTGGTGCGTTCACCCTATAGCCAGTGGGATAACCACTTTACAATTTGGGGGGGTTAGAAGGATTACTTTATCCTATCCCAGGTATTCCTTAAAGAGGTGGGGTTTCAAATGTCTCCGGAAGGTGGTGAGTGACTCTGCTGTCCTGGCGTCGTGAGGGAGCTTGTTCCACCATTGGGGTGCCAGAGCAGCGAACAGTTTTGACTGGGCTGAGCGGGAGCTATGCTTCCGCAGAGGAAGGGAGCCAGCAGGCCAGAGGTGGATGAACGCAATGCCCTCGCTTTGGGTGTAGGGACTGATCAGAGCCTGAAGGTACAGAGGTGCCGTTCCCTCACTGCTCCATAGGCAAGCACCATGGTCTTGTAGCGGATGCGAGCTTCAACGGAAGCCAGTGGAGTGTGCGGAGGAGGGGGTGACGTGAGAGAACTTGGGAAGGTTGAACACCAGACGGGCTGCGGCATTCTGGATGAGTTGTAGGGGTTTAATGGCACAGGCAGGGAGGCCAGCCAACAGCGAGTTGCAGTAGTCCAGACGGGAGATGACAAGTGCCTGGATTAGGACCTGTGCCGCTTCCTGTGTAAGGCAGGGTCGTACTCTCCGAATGTTGTAGAGCATGAACCTGCAGGAGCGGGTCACCGCCTTGATGTTGGCTGAGAACGACAGGGTGTTGTCCAGGGTCACGCCTAGGCTCTTCGCACTCTGGGAGGAGGACACAGCGGAGTTGTCAACCGTGATGGCGAGATCATGGAACGGGCAGTCCTTCCCCCGGGAGGAAGAGCAGCTCCGTCTTGCCAGGGGTTCAGCTTGAGGTGGTGATCCGTCATCCATACTGATATGTCTGCCAGACATGCAGAGATGCGATTCGCCACCTGGTTATCAGAAGGGGGAAAGGAGAAGATTAGTTGTTATCGTCAGCGTAGCAATGATATGAAAGGCCATGTGAGGATATGACAGAGCCAAGTGACTTGGTGTATAGGGAGAAAAGGAGAGGGCCTAGAACTGAGCCCTGGGGACACCAGTGGTGAGAGCACGTGGTGCGGAGACAGCTTCTCGCCACGCCACTTGGTAGGAGCGACCGGTCAGGTAGGGACGCAATCCAGGAGTGAGCCGCGCCGGAGATGCCCAGCTCGGGAGAGGGTGGAGAGGAGGATCTGATGGTTCACAGTATCAAAGGCAGCAGACAGGTCTAGAAGGACAAGAGCAGAGGAGAGAGAGTTAGCTTTAGCAGTGCGGAGAGTCTCCGTGACACAGAGAAGAGCAGTCTCAGTTGAATGACCAGTCCTGAAACCTGATTGGTTTGGATCAAGAAGGTCATTCTGAGAGAGATAGCAAGAGAGTTGGCTAAAGACGGCACGCTCAATAGTTTTGGAAAGAAAAGAAAGAAGGGATACTGGTCTGTAGTTGTTGACATCAGTGGGGTCGAGTGTTGGTTTTTTGAGAAGGGGAGCAACTCTCGG
>NW_025538963.1:0-15587 GCF_020615455.1 Coregonus clupeaformis | reverse complement strand
ACAGTGGGGAAAAAAAGTATTTAGTCAGCCACCAATTGTGCAAGTTCTCCCACTTAAAAAGATGAGAGAGGCCTGTAATTTTCGTCATAGGTACACGTCAACTATGACAGACAAAATGAGAAAAAAAAATCCAGAAAATCACATTGTATGATTTTTTATGAATTTATTGGCATATGATGGTGGAAAATAAGTATTTGGTCAATAACAAAAGTTTCTCAATACTTTGTTATATACCCTTTGTTGGCAATGACACAGGTCAAACGTTTTCTGTAAGTCTTCACAAGGTTTTCACACACTGTTGCTAGTATTTTGGCCCATTCCTCCATGCAGATCTCCTCTAGAGCAGTGATGTTTTGGGGCTGTCGCTGGGCAACACAGACTTTCAACTCCCTCCAAAGATTTTCTATGGGGTTGAGATCTGGAGACTGGCTAGGCCACTCCAGGACCTTGAAATGCTTCTTACGAAGCCACTCCTTCGTTGCCCGGGCGGTGTGTTTGGGATCATTGTCATGCTGAAAGACCCAGCCACGTTTCATCTTCAATGCCCTTGCTGATGGAAGGAGGGTTTCACTCAAAATCTCACGATACATGGCCCCATTCATTCTTTCCTTTACACGGATCAGTCGTCCTGGTCCCTTTGCAGAAAAAAAGCCCCAAAGCATGATGTTTCCAACCCCATGCTTCACAGTAGGTATGGTGTTCTTTGGATGCAACTCAGCATTCTTTGTCCTCCAAACATGACGAGTTGAGTTTTTACCAAAAAGTTATATTTTGGTTTCATCTGACCATATGACATTCTCCCAATCCTCTTCTGGATCATCCAAATGCACTTCAGACGGGCCTGGACATGTACTGGCTTAAGCAGGGGGACACGTCTCGCACTGCAGGATTTGAGTCCCTAGCGGCGTAGTGTGTTACTGATGGTTGGCTTTGTTACTTTGGTCCCAGCTCTCTGCAGGTCATTCACTAGGTCCCCCCGTGTGGTTCTGGGATTTTTGCTCACCATTCTTGTGATCATTTTGACCCCACGGGGTGAGATCTTGCGTGGAGCCCCAGATCGAGGGAGATTATCAGTGGTCTTGTATGTCTTCCATTTCCTAATAATTGCTCCCACAGTTGATTTCTTCAAACCAAGCTGCTTACCTATTGCAGATTCAGTCTTCCCAGCCTGGTGCAGGTCTACAATTTTGTTTTTGGTGTCCTTTGACAGCTCTTTGGTCTTGGCCATTGTGAAGTTTGGAGTGTGACTGTATGAGGTTGTGGACAGGTGTCTTTTATACTGATAACAAGTTCAAACAGGTGCCATTAATACAGGTAACGAGTGGAGGACAGAGGAGCCTCTTAAAGAAGAAGTTACAGGTCTGTGAGAGCCAGAAATCTTGCTTGTTTGTAGGTGACCAAATACTTATTTTCCACCATAATTTGCAAATAAATTCATTAAAATCCTACAATGGGATTTTCTGGATTTTTTTTCTCAATTTGTCTGTCATAGTTGACGTGTACCTATGATGAAATTTACAGGCCTCTCTCATCTTTTTAAGTGGGAGAACTTGCACAATTGGTGGCTGACTAAATACTTTTTTTCCCCACTGTATGTATAGTGGCAAGGAGAAAAAGCTCCTCTGTCAGTAGCTATGATCTAGGAGTGGTGGCTAGGGGTCCATTAGGGACACACACACCGTGTTAACCCCGGTCAGAGCAGAGTAAGGCAGGGTGGCGCAGTGGTCTAAGGCACTGCATCGCAGTGCTAACTGTGCCACTAGAGATCCTGGTTCGAATCCAGGCTCTGTCGCAGCCGGCCGCGACCGGGAGACTCATGGGGCGGCGCACAATTGGCCCAGCGTCGTCCAGGGTAGGGGAGGGGAATGGCCGGCAGGGATGTAGCTCAGTTGATAGAGCATGGCGTTTGCAACGCCAGGGTTGTGGGTTCGATTCCCACAGGGGGCCAGTATAAAAAAAAATATATGTATTCACTAACTGTAAGTCGCTCTGGATAAGAGCGTCTGCTAAATGACTAAAATGTAAATGTAAATGTAAGCAGCCAGGTAGAAGAAGCACAGCGCCCAGTCACTTGGATTTATGCAACAGATCTAGTTGATCTACGTCTGCAAATACGGAGGAGTTGTTTTCAGCCAGGCAGAGGAATGTTCCACTAGTTTGAGAGTAAAGCACAGCCCGAGTTGGTGCTCCTCAAACAGACTGGAAGGAAGCGAAGCACAGCACACAGCCATTTGTACTTATCTAATCAGGAGAAAAATCCATCCTACTGCTGTCATTACTTCAGGAATGTCTTTAAGTGCTAGGGAGAACTAGTCTGATAGGTTTACCACCACAGCCATGTGAAGACAATCTGTCTGTCTGTCTGTGCCAGTCTGATGGACTGAGGGGTTAACCTATAATACCTGTGCTAATTGGCTAGGTTCACCACGGCCATTTGAAGCCAAGCTGTCTATAGTGGGAGATGAGAAGGGACTGAGGCCTGGTGACTACAGTACCCGTTTATGATGCTGCATCTGTGGTCTCTCCAGCTTGCATCTCTCTGTTCTCTCTCTCGAACACTCGTTCTGGGCCGGGTGAAGCTGACAGAGGAACAAGCCAACAGAAATGGATGAACACGTCAGGAAAACCAACACATTGAGGTGGAAGAGATGAGAACCTCCCTATTCAATGCAAAGTGCTGTGAAACAGTCTGTGTCCCAAGTGGCACCCTATTCCCTATACAGTGCACTACTTTTGACCAGGGCCCATAGGGTTCAGGTCAAAAGTAGTGCACTACATATGGAATAGGGTGCCATTCGGGACGCAGCCCTAGTAGAAAGCAGCTCCTAACCTGATTGGTGAGGTTGGTCATCTGACCCCTGCAGTCTCTCCACCTGTCTCCTCAAGTCCTCCTTTTCCTCGTTCATTCGTTCCCTGTCGCTCCGCTCTTTCCTAAAGTCTTCCTCAAAGATCTTCACCTGAGAGAGTAGATACAGCAAAGGGATGATTATTACCTCGGGAACTAAGTTGGTGAGGGATGATGATTACCTCGGGTAATAAGTTGGTGAGGGATGATGATTACCTCGGGTAATAAGTTGGTGAGGGATGATGATTATCTTGGGTAATAAGTTGGTGAGGGATGATGATTATCTCTGGTAATAAGTTGGTGAGGGATGATGATTACCTCGGGTAATAAGTTGGTGAGGGATGATGATTATCTTGGGTAATAAGTTGGTGAGGGATGATGATTATCTTGGGTAATAAGTTGGTGAGGGATGATGATTATCTTGGGTACTAAGTTGGTGAGGGATGATGATTATCTTGGGTAATAAGTTGGTGAGGGATGATGATTACCTCGGGTAATAAGTTGGTGAGGGATGATGATTATCTTGGGTAATAAGTTGGTGAGGGATGATGATTACCTCGGGTAATAAGTTGGTGAGGGATGATGATTATCTTGGGTAATAAGTTGGTGAGGGATGATGATTATATTGGGTAATAAGTTGGTGAGTTCAACTTTTTTGCGGTAGACCTGGGACACCAGGTAGGTGAAATCAAATAAAATGGTATGTCACATGCGCCGAATACAACAGGTGTAGACCTTACCATGAAATGCTTACTTACAAGCCCTTAACCAACAATGTAGTTAAGAAAATAGAGTTAAGAAAATATTTACTAAATAAACTAAAGTTTAAAAACACAATAACGAGGCTACATACAGGGGGTACCGGTACAGAGTCAATGTCGGGGTACAGGTTAGTCCAGGTAATTTGTACATGTAGTTAGGTAGGGGTATAGTGACTATGCAGATATTGTAAATAGTCCAGGTGGCCATTTGATTAATTGTTCAGCAGTCTTATGGCTTGGGGGTTGAAGCTGTTAAGGAGCCTTTTGGACCTAGACTTGGCACTCCGGTACTGCTTACCGTGCGGTAGCAGAGAGAACAGTCTATGGTTTGGGTGACTGGAGTCTTTGACAATTGTTTGGGCTTTCCTCTGACACCGCCTAGTACAGTGAGGGAAAAAAGTATTTGATACTCTGCTGATTTTGTACGTTTGCCCACTGACAAAGACATGATCAGTCTATAATTTTAATGGTAGGTTTATTTGAACAGTGAGAGACAGAATAACAACTAAAAAATCCAGAAAAACGCATGTCAAAAAATGTTATAAATTGATTTGCATTTTAATGAGGGAAATAAGTATTTGACCCCTCTGCAAAACATGACTTAGTACTTCGTGGCAAAACCCTTGTTGGCAATCACAGAGGTCAGACGTTTCTTGTAGTTGGCCACCAGGTTTGCACACATCTCAGGAGGGATTTTGTCCCACTCCTCTTTGCAGATCTTCTCCAAGTCATTACGGTTTCGAGGCTGACATTTGGCAACTCGAACCTTCAGCTCCCTCCACAGATTTTCTATGGGATTAAGGTCTGGAGACTGGCTAGGCCACTCCAGGACCTTAATGTGCTTCTTCTTGAGCCACTCCTTTGTTGCCTTGGCCGTGTGTTTTGGGTCATTGTCATGCTGGAATACCTATCCACAACCCATTTTCAATGCCCTGGCTGAGGGAAGGAGGTTCTCACCCAAGATTTGACGGTACATGGCCCCGTCCATCGTCCCTTTGATGCGGTGAAGTTGTCCTGTCCCCTTAGCAGAAAAACACCCCCAAAGCATAATGTTTCCACCTCCATGTTTGACGGTGGGGATGGTGTTCTTGGGGTCATAGGCAGCATTCCTCCTCCTTCAAACACGGCGAGTTGAGTTGATGCCAAAGAGCTCGATTTTGGTCTCATCTGACCACAACACTCTCACCCAGTTCTCCTCTGAATCATTCAGATGTTCATTGGCAAGTTTCAGACGGGCCTGTATATGTGCTTTCTTGAGCAGGGGGAACTTGCGGGCGCTGCAGGATTTCAGTCCTTCACGGCGTAGTGTGTTACCAATTGTTTTCTTGGTGACTATGGTCCCAGCTGCCTTGAGATCATTGACAAGATCCTCCCGTGTAGTTCTGGGCTGATTCCTCACCGTTCTCATGA
Organism: Coregonus clupeaformis; assembly: GCF_020615455.1. Taxonomy (NCBI): domain Eukaryota; kingdom Metazoa; phylum Chordata; class Actinopteri; order Salmoniformes; family Salmonidae; genus Coregonus; species Coregonus clupeaformis. Next base: position 10,571 of record NW_025538963.1, on the reverse strand, counting down.
TCATTGCAACTCCACGAGGTGAGATCTTGCATGGAGCCCCAGGCCGAGGGAGATTGACAGGTCTTTTGTGTTTCTTCCATTTGCGAATAATCGCACCAACTGTTGTCACCTTCTCACCAAGCTGCTTGGCGATGGTCTTGTAGCCCATTCCAGCCTTGTGTAGGTCTACAATCTTGTCCCTGACATCCTTGGAGAGCTCTTTGGTCTTGGCCATGGTGGAGAGTTTGGAATCTGATTGATTGATTGCTTCTGTGGACAGGTGTCTTTTATACAGGTAACAAACTGAGATTAGGAGCACTCCCTTAAGAGTGTGCTCCTAATCTCAGCTCGTTACCTGTATAAAAAGACACCTGGGAGCCAGAAATCTTTTCTGATTGAGAGGGGGGTCAAATACTTATTTCCCTCATTAAAATGCAAATAAATTTATAACATTTTTGACATGCGTTTTTCTGGATTTTTTTGTTGTTATTCTGTCTCTCACTGTTCAAATAAACCTACCATTAAAATTATAGACTGATCATTTCTTTGTCAGTGGGCAAACATACAAAATCAGCAGGGGATCAAATACTTTTTCCCCTCACTGTATATAGGTCCTGGATGGCAGGAAGCTTGGCCCCAGTGATGTACTGGGCCGTACGCACTACCCTCTGTAGCACCTTACGGTCTGATGCCGAGCAGTTGCTATACCAGGCGGTGATGCAACTGGTCAGGATGCTCTCGATGGTGCATCTCTATAACTTTTTGAGGATCTGAGGACCCATGCCAAATCTTTTCAGTCTCCTGAGGGGGAATAGGCTTTGTCATGCCCTCTTCACGACTTTCTTGGTGTGTTTGGACCATGATAGTTTGGTTGGTGATGTGGACACCAAGGAACTTGAAGCTTTCGACACGCTCCACTAAAGCCCCGTTGATGTGAATGGGGGCGTGTTCGGCCCTCCTTTTCCTGTAGTCCATGATCAGCTCCTTTGTCTTGATCACGTTGAGGGAGAGGTTGTTGTCCTGGCACCACACTGCCAGGTCTCTGACCTCCTCCCTATCGGCTGTCTCATCGTTGTCGGTGATAAACCTACCACTGTTGTGTCGTCAGCAAACTTAATGGTGGTGTTGGATTTGTGCTTGGCCACGCAGTCACGGGTGAACAGGGAGTACAGGAGGGGACTAAGCAAGCCCCCGTGTTGAGGATCAGCGTGGCAGATGTGTTGTTGCCTACCCTTACCACCTAGGGGTGGCCCGTCAGGAAGTCCAGGATCCAGTTGCAGAGGGAGGTGTTCAGTCCCAGGGTCCTTAGGTTAGTGATGAGCTTTGAGGGCACCATGGTGTTGAACGCTGAACTGTAGTCAATGAACACCATTCTCACATAGGTGTTCCTCTTGTTCAGGTGTGAAAGGGCAGTGTGGAGTGCGAATTGGAGTGGGTCTAGGGTATCCGGGATGATGGTGTTGATGTGAGCCATGACCAGCCTTTCAAAGCACTTCATGGCTACCGACATGAGTGCTTCGGGGCGGTAGTCATTTAGGCAGGTTACCTTCACGTTCTTGGGCACAAGGATTATGTTGGTCTGCTTGAAACATGTAGGTATTACAGACTCGGCCAGGGACAGGTTGAAAATGTCAGTGAAGACACTTGCCAGTTGATCCGCGAAATGTATCCAATCACTGAAATGGATCAATTAGCGCAGAAAGGGTGTCAGACTGACCTGTTCCTTTAACACTAATATCTGAGTGAGCAGCTCCTGGCTCCTCAAGTTACTAGGCCCTTCGCCGTGGTTACCGCTGGTGCCCTGGCCCGGTGGCTGCTGGGAGGAGGAGGAGGGGTGAGGGTGCAGGTTCAGGGCCTCCTCTAGAGCCTGAAGGGTGCCAGGGGGAGACAGAGTAAGTTAGATAACACACAGTATACACACACACACACACACAGTATACACACACACAGTATACACACACACACACACACACACAGTATACACACACACACAGAGAACACACAGCACTGACCCTGTTGAGGCGCTGGATCTCCTTCTCCTGGTACCCTCTCTGTTTACTGAGGGGCAGCAGCTGATCCTGCAGGTAACGAACCTTCTGCTTCAACTCTGTGGTCTCAGAGTTCAGACACTCCTTCTCCCCCTGAAAACATTCATACAACATTGGCACAACATTACCACAACCTGCTTCAACTCCACTGTTTCAGAGTTCATTCACAGTTTTAATCCAGACTGAAGGATGTTCCACACGTCAGAGACGTTCAGGTTAAAGTTGACCTGTTGGTACTCCAATGGTGACCTAACAATGACCTGGCATGTTTTTGCAAAAAAGGTAAAATGTCACAGTAGCTGACGTTTTTTCTCAATACACTGCAGTATGTGTCACAGGGTTATAATAATAATAATAATAATAATAATAATAATAATAGCCATTTAGCAGACGCTTTTATCCAAAGCGACTTACAGTCATGCATGCATACATTTTTTGTGTATGGGTGGTCCCATTTTTTTATAATGGATTTAAAATGGTGCTCCGTGGGATGTTCAAAGTTTCAGATATTTGTTTATAACCCAACCCTGATCTGTACTTCTCCACAACTTTGTCCCTGACCTGTTTGGAGAGCTCCTTGGTCTTCATGGTGCCGCTTGCTTGGTGGTGCCCCTTGCTTAGTGGTGTTGCAGACTCTTGGGTCTTTCAGAATAGGTGTATATATACTGAGATCATGTGACAGATCATGTGATACTTTGATTGCACACAGGTGGACTTTATTTAACTAATTATGTGACTTCTGAAGGTAACTGGTTGCACCAGATCTCATTTAGGGGCTTCATAGCAAAGGGGGTGAATACATATGCACGCACCACTTTTACGTTATTTATTTTTTAGCATTTTTTTAAACAAGTTAAGTTTCATTTCACGTCACCAATTTGGACTATTTTGTGTATGTCCATTACATGAAATCCAAATAAAAATCACAGGTTGTAATGCAACAAAATAGGAAAAAGGCCAAGGGGGATGAATATTTCTGCAAGGCACTGTGAATCGACCATAAGTAAAAAATAATAAAAAATAGAGATGAGTTTTAGGCCATATCGCCCAGCCCTAGGTAAAGTCTACACCTGTTATATTTGGTGCATGTACAAAATTTGATTTTGATCCCTCTCCCTCCCTATCCCCCACAGACAGGCCGGCCGGCCGGCCGGCCGGTAGGCAGGCAGGCAGACCGGCAGGCAGGCAGAGCGACCGGCAGGCAGGCAGACCGGCAGGCAGGCAGAGCGACTGGCCAGTAGGCAGGCAGGCAGAGTGACTGACCGACCGGCCGGCAGGCAGACTGGCAGGCAGACCGGCAGGCAGGCAGGCAGAGCGACCGACCGACCGGCCGGCAGGCAGAGCGACTGACCGACCGGCCGGCAGGCAGACTGGCAGGCAGACCGGCAGGCAGGCAGGCAGAGCGACCGACCGACCGGCCGGCAGGCAGAGCGACCGACCGACCGGCCGGCAGGCAGAGCGACCGACCGACCGCCGGCAGGCAGAGCGACCGACCGACCGGCCGGCAGGCAGAGCGACTGACCGACCGGCCGGCAGGCAGAGCGACTGACCGACCGGCCGGCAGGCAGAGCGACTGACCGACTGGCAGGCAGGCAGACCGGCAGGCAGGCAGAGCGACTGGCCAGTAGGCAGGCAGGCAGAGTGACTGACCGACCGGCCGGCAGGCAGACTGGCAGGCAGACCGGCAGGCAGGCAGGCAGAGCGACCGACCGACCGGCCGGCAGGCAGAGCGACTGACCGACCGGCCGGCAGGCAGACTGGCAGGCAGACCGGCAGGCAGGCAGGCAGAGCGACCGACCGACCGGCCGGCAGGCAGAGCGACCGACCGACCGACCGGCCGGCAGGCAGAGCGACCGACCGACCGGCCGGCAGGCAGAGCGACCGACCGACCGGCCGGCAGGCAGAGCGACTGACCGACCGGCCGGCAGGCAGAGCGACTGACCGACTGGCAGGCAGAGTGACCGACCGGCCGGCAGGCAGAACTGCAAGACCATCGTGTCCAATGGAGGTAAAAAATGCCTTTGGGTCGATTCGAAGCCGCCCCTATGACCCCCAATTAAGTCACTTCCTGTAATCGCAGAAAGCTGAAATTCGATATCCTGCAAGGCCAGACCAGGGGACAGTACAGCAGCTATTCTTTAAACCAAAAGTGATAACGAACAACAACCTGATTGGTGAAAGGACAGAACCACTGGAGCTAGTCACTTTACACATGATTCTGACAGACCAGGGGAGAGCGACTGCCACCTCTCATTGAAGCCATGAACTTCAAGGCTACCCACGGTACTGCAGGCATAGTTTTCAGAAAACAGAACCCCCCATTATAGTGAATGGGAAAATGGCAATGTTCGATATTCATGGTCAATCTTGACAGAGAATGAATCATGGTTTAAAAAAATATATAAAAAAGAATAACCGCACACAGAAGTTACAAGGATAATTCAGTTGCTACTGGCAGCCTGCAGTACCCCGGTTGGCCTTCATCTTGAGATACTCAATGAGAGGGGGCAGCACTGAGCTAGCCTGCAACGTCACTTTCTGGAGTAGCTTAATCTGTGCATGTTATGTCTACATACATCTATGACTTCCAACGCACTATTGAGTCCATTCATATACAGTCATTGTGACAAACCGACAGGTGAGAGATACTCAAATGGACCATGGCTATTCTGAGTGGGCTGGGTTGGAGCAGTTGTCACACACGCTGACACGCAAGTGTTCATAGCAGTGAAGACTGCACACTCACCAACACACACAGCAAAAATGGTGTGTTTTGTATGTGTGTGTTGTGTATGTCGTTGGGTTTGTATACGTCTTGAGGACATTGCTGGGTCTGTACTAGGTTTCTGTACGTTCGTTCTCACCTGGACGTTCTCGATCTTGGACTTGGCAAGCAGCAGCTTCTTATACCGTAGTCCCGCTGGCTGTGTTCTCGCTCCGCCTCCAGCTCCTGCACGGCCTTCTGGGAGTCCCGCCAGCCGCTGACGCAGGTCTGTGATCTGATTTGGAAGGGGGGCGGGGGGGTTCAAACTGTTTTAAAAACAGGGAGTATTGGTGTCTTTTCAATGAGACAAACAGGTTATCAGAATCATCATTTCATACAGAGTAGCAGAGAAACTAGCACCCAGTGAACTGGATCAGAGCAGTTGTACGCAGTTACACAGGGTTGTGTTTGCGTATAGACCCACAGACCCAGCCGAATGACGCAAACCATATGTTGAGCGGTTTGGGGGGGGTAGACTAAAAGGGTAATGTTCCCTCAAATTCTTCTAAGTCACTGAGCAAATTTCAGGTCTGCTGAGTGCAAACTTGAACGTTGTGAGAATTCTTTGAAACTTCCGGCACATGTTTACTGTGAACACTGAGGCTGTACCCTCTCTAAGCTAGTTATAACTAGTGTTGCATGGTATACTGGTAAATGATACCAACATTTTAGAACACCGTTTCATATGATACCACCATCTTTCTTTTAAAAGAAAAAAATATATATATACTTTTCACCCCTTTTTCTCCCCAATTTCATGAGATCCAAATTGGTATTTACAGTTTTGTCCCGTCGCTGCAACTCCCGTACGGACTCGGGAGAGGCGAAGGTCGAGAGCCGTGCATCCTCCGAAACACGACCCCGCCAAGCCGCACTGCTTCTTGACACACTGCTCGCTTAACCCGGAAGCCAGCCGCACCAATGTCTTAACCCGGAAGCCGCACCAATGTCTTAACCCGGAAGCCAGCCGCACCAATGTCTTAACCCGGAAGCCAGCCGCACCAATGTCTTAACCCGAAGCCAGCCGCACCAATGTCTTAACCCGAAGCCAGCCGCACCAATGTCTTAACCCGGAAGCCAGCCGCACCAATGTCTTAACCCGGAAGCCAGCCGCACCAATGTCTTAACCCGGAAGCCAGCCGCACCAATGTCTTAACCCGGAAGCCAGCCGCACCAATGTCTTAACCCGGAAGCCAGCCGCACCAATGTCTTAACCCGAAGCCAGCCGCACCAATGTCTTAACCCGGAAGCCGCACCAATGTCTTAACCCGGAAGCAGCACCGGAGTGTCGGAGGAAACACCGTACAGCTGGTGACCGAAGTCAGCGTGCACTGCGCCCGGCCCGCCACAAGGAGTCGCTAGAGCGCGATGGGACAAGGACATCCCCGGCCGGCCAAACCCTCCCCCTAACCCAGACGACGCTGGGCCAATTGTGCGCCGCCCTCATTGGTTTCCCGGTCGCGGCCGGCTGCAACACAGCCTGGGATCGAACCCGGGTCAGTAGTGACGCCTCTAGCACTGCGATGCAGTGGCTCGGGAGGCCCAGCCCTACCAATCTAAACATTTTACACCACGAGGTTCTTCAGAAAGTCAGTTGAATTTAAGCAAAGTCACTAGTCTGTTGTATGCGCAGGTCCAATGATATCCACTTCACTTTCACGCACATATCATGTGTGGCAGCTGGAAATCAATTGAATTGACCACAGGTGGACTCCAAATCAAGTTGTGGAAACATCAAGGATGATCAATGGAAACGGGATGCACCTGAGCTCAATTTCGAGTCTCGTAGCAAAGGGTCTGAATAGTTAAAGGTATTTCTGTTTTGTTTATAAATTTGCAAAAATGTCTAAAAACCTGTTTTTGCTTTGTCATTATGAGAAAGTGTGTGTAGATTGATGAGGAAAAAATATAAATCAATTTTAGAATAAAAGTAAAGGGGTCAGAAAACTTTATATGTACACACTGCATAGTAAACAAGACTGCACCTTTCCCATCAGGTTACTATGCGTGTTTCCCATCAGGTTACTATGTGTGTTTCCCATCAGGTTACTATGTGTGTTTCCCATCAGGTTACTATGTGTGTTTCCCATCAGGTTACTATGTGTGTTTCCCATCAGGTTACTATGTGTTTCCCATCAGGTTACTATGTGTTTCCCATCAGGTTACTATGTGTTTCCCATCAGGTTACTATGTGTTTCCCATCAGGTTACTATGTGTTCCCCATCAGGTTACTATGTGTTTCCCATCAGTTACTATGTGTTTCCCATCAGGTTACTATGTGTTTCCCATCAGGTTACTATGTGTGTTTCCCATCAGGTTACTATGTGTTTCCCATCAGGTTACTATGTGTTTCCCATCAGGTTACTATGTGTGTTTCCCATCAGGTACTATGTGTTTCCCATCAGGTTACTATGTGTTTCCCATCAGGTTACTATGTGTGTTTCCCATCAGGTTACTATGTGTGTTTCCCATCAGGTTACTATGTGTGTTTCCCATCAGGTTACTATGTGTGTTTCCCATCAGGTTACTATGTGTTTCCCATCAGGTTACTATGTGTTTCCCATCAGGTTACTATGTGTTTTCCCATCAGGTTACTATGTGTTTCCCATCAGGTTACTATGTGTTTCCCATCAGGTTACTATGTGTTTCCCATCAGGTTACCATGTGTTTCCCATCAGGTTACTATGTGTGTTTCTCCTCATCAGGCTACTATGTGTGTTTCCATCAGGTTACTATGTGTGTTCCATCAGTTACTATGTGTTTCCATCAGGTTACTATGTGTGTTTCTCATCAGGTTAGCTATGTGTGTTTCCCATCAGTTACTATGTGTGTTTCCCATCAGGTTACTATGTGTAGCTTCCCATCAGGTTACTATGTGTGTTTCCCCATCAGTTACTAAGTATGTGTGTTTCCCATCAGGTTACTATGTGTGTTTCCCATCAGGTATACTAAGTTGTGTTTCCCATCAGTTACTATGTGTGTTTCCCATCAGGTTACTAGGGTGTGTTTCTCATCAGGTTACTATGTGTTTCCCATCAGGTTACTAAGTGTGTTTCCCATCAGGTTACTTATTGTGTTTCCTATCAGTTACTATGAGTTTTCCCCCATCAGGTTACAATGCGGTTACCCATCAGCTGTATTATGTGTGTTTCCCATTAGGGTTACTATGTGTGTTTCCCATCAGGTTACTATGTGTTTCCCATCAGTTACTATCAGGTTACTATGTGTTTCATCAGGTTACTATGTGTGTTTCCCATCAGGTTACTATGTGTGTTTCCTCATCAGGTTACTATGTGTGTTTCCTATCAGGTTACTATGTGTGTTTCCCCATCAGGTTACTTGGATGTGTTTCCCATCAGGTTACTATGTGTGTTTCCCATCAGGTTAGCTTGGTGTGTGTTTCCCATCAGGTTACTGGTGTGTGTTTCCCATCAGGTTAGCTATGTGTGTTTCTATCAGGTTAGCTAGGGTTGTTTCCTATCAGGTTACTATGTGTTTCCCATCAGGTTAGCTATGTGTGTTTCCCATCAGGCTATGTATGTGTGTTTCCCATCAGGTTACTAGGGTGTGTTTCCTATCAGGCTACTATGTGTGTTTCCTATCAGGTTACTGTGTGTGTTTCCATCAGGTTAAGCTATGTGTGTTTCCCATCAGGTTACTATGTGTGTTTCCATCAGGTTACTATGTGTGGTTTCCCATCAGGTTACTATGTGTGTTTCTCATCAGGTTACTATGTGTGTTTCCTATCAGGTTACTATGTGTTTCCCATCAGGTTACTATGTGTTTCCATCAGGTTACTTATGTGTGTTTCCCATCAGGTTACTTGTGTGTGTTTTCCATCAGGTTACTATGTGTGTTTCCATCAGGTTACTATGTGTTTTTCAGATAATCTCTTCTGTATTATGTAATCCAGATGTAGTTTGTGCAGCAAAGCTGTTTACCACGAGGTGGTGTGAGTGTGTGTGTGTGTGTGTGTGTGCGAGAGAGTGAGTGAGCGCGAGATAACATACCTCTGGTCTCAAACTGGGACTTTATAGAGAGTCTCCACTGGACATCCCAACTGCTTGTTCAACGTACCAGAACTCTGTCATCACCACTCCCAACAGAAATAGTAACTGAAAACAAACACATCATACACACGAAAACAGGACACCTAATCAAGGGTGCATCCCAAATGGCACCCTATTTCATATATAGGGCACTACTATGGACCCTGGTGAAAAGTGAAGTGCACTATAAAAGAGAATAGGGTGTAATTTGAGCCCACGCATTCACATTTTCACAAAGACCTTTCCATATGTAAAAAGAGTGGACACCTGATGTGAACATGAGAGCAGAGAGGGACTCACATCTTCCTCTGGGCTTCTCTTAGAAGCTTGATTTTCTTCTCGTATGCCTCTGGGTCACAGGGCTTGGCCGGGGCTTTCTCCTTCTCTTGGGCTTTTCCCACTCTGCTGTAGGACAGGGATATAAAACATGATGATTCCAAAAAAGGAATAATCCACTTAAAAACTATTTTTGGAGGGTCTTTTTCCTCCATAGTCCAGCAGTTGGTACGGTCCCAAAATGTTTATTTAATGTCAGCAATCACATTGTCAAGGCATATAAAGACCTTGAAAAAGCAAATGGTCACTTGTCACAATGTATGCATTTTGCACTACATTCATTTTTCAGCTTCATTCATAGAGACAGGGATATGAAACATGATGACTCTGAGCCCACTCTGCAACAGGACAGGGATATGAAACATGATGATTCTGGAGCCCACTCTGCAACAGGACAGGGATATGGAAACATGATGATTTCTGAGCCCACTTGCAACAGGACAGGGATAGGAAACATGATGATTCTGAGCCCACTCTGCAACAGGACAGGGATATAAACACGAATGACTCTGGAGCCCACTCTTGCAACAGGACAGGGATATGAAACATGATGATTCTGAGCCCACTCTGCAACAGGCAGGATATGAAACATACGATCTGAGCCACTGCAACAGGGACAGGGATATGAAACATGATGATTCTGAGCCCACTCTGCAACAGGACAGGGATATGAAACATTGCTCTTAAATTCCCGCACTAGTACAGATCACCATTTATACAAATAGTGTATAAAACAAAACATTTTTTTAAGCATTTGCATCGACAGACCTGGGAAGTCTCTCACAGACATTCCACACTGACCAAAAATCACACACCAACACTACAGTAATACTTGGAAGTACTGCAGCGTGTTATGAAATGGGGGAAGTCAGTCAGCATCCTCACTAACTGTACATTAGGATGTGACATCAGACATGCTAACTATCCCACTACTGTGATGCCTGGCAATGATCTGCCTTATCCTGACAACACTCAACACGGAAACAAGGGTATTTACTGTAACAGCGCACACACACACGCCCCCAAATGATGCTGTGGCTTCCTAGACATCAATGCTGGGATCATTTCCTTTCTCTCTCTCCCAGCTTTTAAATCCTCTGAACCAGACAGGAGCCATCCCATCCATTCTGGAGCAGGATTTGCAGATACCTTCTGTGGTGTGCTGACCTCCATCTTGGATCCACCGCTCAGTTTCCTCTTTCACCACAACTTCTTTGGCTTCTGGCTGCCCCTCGGCTCCGCCGGCATCTCCTCCTCCCGCTACCAGCTCTTCCAGCTTCAGGTTCTCCTGTCTGCAGTGACTAGAGAGGAAAGCAGGGGTTAGTGTTACTATGTAGTTACAGGACTCTATCCTAGTGTTTAGGTAGAGCAATGTGTAGCTTTCAAGGAGCCATA
>NW_025538962.1:0-9119 GCF_020615455.1 Coregonus clupeaformis | reverse complement strand
AAAGTATTTAGTCAAATCAAATCAAATCAAATCAAATTTTATTGGGTCACATCACGCCGAATACAACAAGTGCAGACATTACAGTGAAATGCTTACTACAGCCCTTAACCAACAGTGCGTTTATTTTAAACAAAAAGTAAGAATAAAACAACAACAACAAAAAAAGTGTTGAGAAAACAAAGAGCAGAAGTAAAATAAAGTGACAGTAGGGAGGTTTATATATACAGGGGGGTAACGGTGCAGTAGTCAATGTGGGGGGGCACCTGGCTAGTTGAGGTAGTTGAGGTAATATGTACATGTGGTAGAGAGTTAAAGTGACTATGCACAAATACTTAACAGAGTAGCAGCAGCGTAAAAAGGATGGGGGTGGGGGCAGTGCAAATAGTCCGGTAGCATGATTAGCTGTTCAGGAGTCTTATGGCTTGTGGGTGAAGCTGTTGAGAAGTCTTTGGACCTAGACTTGGCACTCGGGTACCGCTTACCGATACGGTAGCAGAGAGAACAGTCTATGACTAGGGTGGCTGGAGTCTTTGACAATTTTGAGGGCCTTCCTCTGACACCGCCTGGTATAGAGGTCTTGGATGGCAGGGAGCTTTGCCCCAGTGATGTACTGGGCCGTACGCACTACCCTCTGTAGTGCCTTGCGGTCAGAGGCCAAGCAGTTGCCACTACCAGGCGGTGATGCAACCAGTCAGGATGCTCTCGATGGTGCAGCTGTAGAATTTTTTGAGGATCTGAGGACCCATGCCAAATCTTTTTAGTCTCCCTGAGGGGGAATAGCTTTGTCAATTGGCCTCTTCACGACTGTCTTGGTGTGCTTGGACCATGATAGTTCGTTGGTGATGTGGAGCACCAAGGAACTTGAAGCTCTCAACCTGTTCCACACTACAGCCCCGGCCGATGAGAATGGGGCGTGCTCAGTCCTCTTTTTTTCCTGTAGTCCACAATCATCTCCTTTGTCTTGGTCACGTTGAGGGAGAGGTTGTTGTCCTGGCACCACACGGCCAGATCTCCCCGACCTCTCCTATAGGCTGTCTCATCGTTGTGGTTGTGATCAGGCCTACCACTGTTGTGTCGTCGGCAAACTTAATGATGGTGTGGAGGTCGATTTTCCTGGCCATGCAGTCATGGGTGAACAGAGTACAGGAGGGGACCGAGCGCGCACTCCCCTGAGGGGTGTTGAGGATCAGTGTGGCAGATGTGTTGTTACTCTACCCTTACCACCTGGGGGCGGCCCGTCAGGAAGTCCAGATCCAGTTGCAGAGGGAGGTGTTTAGTCCCAGGATCTAGCTTAGTGATGAGCCTAGAGGGCACTATGGTGTTGAATGCTGAGCTGTAGTCAATGAATAGCATTCTCAAGGTGTTCCTCTTCGTCCAGGTGAAAGGGCAGTGTGGAGTGCGATAGAGATTGCATCATCTGTGGATCTGTTGGGGCGGTATGCAAATTGGGAGTGGGTCGAGGGTTTCTGGGATTATGCTGTTGATGTGAGCTTCCATGACCAGTCTTTTCAAAGCACTTCATGGCTACAGACGTCAGTGCCACGGGTCGGGTAGTCATTTAGGCAGGTTATCTTAGAGTTTGGGCACGGGGACTATGGTGGTCTGCTTGAAACATGTTGGTATTACAGACTCCGGGTCAGGGACATGTTGAAAATGTCAGTGAAGACACTTGCCAGTTGGTCAGCTACATGCTCGGAGTACACGCCCTGGTAATCCGTCTGGCCCAGCGGCCTTGTGAATGTTGACTTGCTTAAAAGTCTTACCAGCCACCAATTGTGCAAGTTCTCCCACTTAAAAAGATGAGAGAGGCCAGTAATTTTCATCATAGGTACACGTCAACTATGACAGACAAATTGAGAAAAAAAATCCAGAAAATCACATTGTAGGATTTTTTATGAATTTATTTGCAAATTATGGTGGAAAATAAGTATTTGGTCACCTACAAACAAGCAAGATTTCTGGCTCTCACAGACCTGTAACTTCTTCCCCGAGGCTCCTCTGTCCTCCACTTGTTACCTGTGTTAATGGCACCTGTTTCAAGTTGTTATCAGGTATAAAAAGGCACCTGTCCACAACCTCAAACAGTCAACACTCCAAACTCCACTATGGCCAAGACCAAAGAGCTGTCAAAGGACACCAGAAAACAAAATTGCAGACCTGTACCAGGCTGGGAAGACTTAATCTGCAATAGGTAAGCAGCTTGGTTTGAAGAAATCAACTGTGGAGCAATTATTAGGAAATGGAAGACATACGAGACCACTGATAATCTCCTCGATCTGGGGCTCCACGCAAGATCTCACCCGTGGGGTCAAAATGATCACAAGAAAGGAGAGCAAAATCCCAGAACCACACGGGGGACCCTAGTGAATGACCTGCAGAGAGCTGGGACCAAAGTAACAAAGCCTACCATCAGTAACACACTATGCCGCCAGGACTCAAATCCCGCAGTGCCAGACGTGTCCCCTTAAGCCAGTACATGTCCAGGCCCGTCTGAAGTTTGCTAGAGTGCATTTGGATGATCCAGAAGAGGATTGGGGAGAATGTCATATGGTCAGATGAAACCAAAATAGAACTTTTTTGGTAAAAACTCAACTCAATGCGGTGTTTGGAGGACAAAGAATGCTGAGTTGCATCCAAAGAAGCACCTACTACCTACTGTGAAGCATGGGGTGGAAACATCATGCTTTGGGGCTATTTTTCTGCAAAGGGACCAGGACGACTGATCCGTTGTAAAGGAAAGAATGATGGGGCCATGTATCGTGAGATTTTTGAGTGAAAACCTCCTTCCATCAGCAAGGGCATTGAAGATGAAACGTGGCTGGTCTTTCAGCATGACAATGATCCCAAACACACCGCCGGGCAACGAAGGAGTGGCTCGTAAGAAAGCATTTCAAGGTCCTGGAGTGGCCTAGCCAGTCTCCAGATCTCAACCCCATAGAAAATCTTTGGAGGGAGTTGAAAGTCTGTGTTGCCCAGCGACAGCCCCAAAAACATCACTGTTAGAGGAGATCTGCATGGAGGAATGGGCCAAAATACTAGCAACAGTGTGTGAAAACCTTGTGAAGATTTACAGAAAACGTTTGACCTGTGTCATTGCCAACAAAGGGTATATAACAAAGTATTGAGAAACTTTTGTTATTGACCAAATACTTATTTTCCACCATAATTTGCAATAAATTCATAAAAATCCTACAATGTGATTTTCTGGATTTTCTTTTCTCATTTTGTCTGTCATAGTTGACGTGTACCTATGATGAAAATTACAGGCCTCTCATCTTTTTAAGTGGGAGAACTTGCACAATTGGTGGCTGACTAAATACTTTTTTCCCCCACTGTATATGACACGGCTGTCAATCCCTTTGGTCCTTAAGTGAAACTGATATACTTTTTTATTTATCACAGTTTTCCTTAACCAATTATGTTCTTTAATGCAAGGCCGACAGACAAGTTCTTTTACTTTCTCCCCTTCCACTTTCCTCTTCCACTTTGCGGTAAGGCTGCAATTATTTGGTTGTAATTTTGGGTAGAGCAGACATGTCCATATGTTTTTGTTAGCTGCATGTGCAACATAACTCCACCAGTCCTACCGATGATATCATTTACGAAGATTATACCTTTTTTAAACATTCTGTCAAAAAAGAAAGGTTTTTTGTCAGTTAGTATATTTGAATTTAACCACAATATTTGTTGCATTATTTGTTCTGTCGTTTCTGGAGGATTAAATTGAAATTGCAACCAACTTTCTATGGCTTGTTTTAGAAATAGTGACATTTGGGAGATGATTTCCTTTTCAAATAACTGAAAATGAGTTGTCGTAATCTGAATAAAGGGAAAAAGGCCTTTCTTGAACATTGGGTGAGACAATCTTACTAATTTGCTTCAGAACCAGTTCGGATTTAAGTATAACTTTTGTATGACTGAAGCTGTCAGGATCGTCGTATACAGAGGAGGACCAAGGCGCAGCGTTGCAGACGAACATACTGAACTTTATTATCTTCAGTGATAATAAGCACAACAAAACAACAAAACGATAACGTGACAGTTCACGGTCTAACACAAACCAACTCGAAACAAGATCCCACAAACACTAAGGGAAAACCGACAGTTTAAATATGGCTCCCAATCAGAGACAACCAGCCACAGCTGACACTCGTTGCCTCTGATTGGGAGTCACTCAGGCCAACAAATAAATAAACAAACTAGAACTCCCAACAAAGAAATACAACACATAGAATGAACACACCCTGGCTCAACATATAGAGTCCCAGAGCCAGGGTGTGACAGAAGCTTTTAGTGATAGGTCTAATGCTTTAATATTTAATAATTTATGTCCTCCGAATTCATATTCATTATATAAATAGGCCCTTTTTATTTTGTCTGGCTTGCCGTTCCAAATAAAATTGATTTTTTTTTTCTTCATATAATTTAAAAAACTGTTCGCTAGGCGTAGGCAAGTGTTATGTGGGCAGCTTGTCTCTCCCTTTTCTGTTTCCCTTCCTCCTTGTTTTGTCCCCTCTTTGTCTGTTGTATCTGTATGTGTGTTTGTCCCCTTTATGTGGGTGTGTCTGGAGTGGATCAGGGGGCGTGCTCAGGATCTGCCTCTCCTGTGCAGCTGCGGGTTGTTTCCAGTGATTCCTGCCTCACGCAGCTGCTCCTATTCTCATCAACCTGCACTACTAATTCCGGGGCATGGCTCTCCACCGGCGCCAGATCGTTGTTCTTACTAGAGCGGTAACTTGGCTCACCAGTTAAGTTATATTATCTTAGTCTTCAGCCTGGCTTTTTACTCTCCTTAACCTGTCATTTGTTTTGTCTTCAGTTCAGACATACCTCCCTGCCTGCCTGCCTGCCTGCCTCAGCCTCTCCTTCCTCCGGAGCCGACTAGCCCACTCTGTTCCTTTTCTTCAGTTGTTTTTTGGACTAAGACAAATTGAACTTTTATTAAAATAATTTTTGTTTCCTCCACTCCCTTAGTCGTGTTTGTTTCTCTGAGTGCTGGGTTGAACCATAGCGTAACAGGCAAGACCATAAGCAAATAGGTAAACTGGGATAATACTAAAGAGTTCATCAGGGTGATTTTTCCACAAATGTTTCTTTCCATGGTAGTAAGATCTTATCTATTTTTGCTAACTTTCTATTAAAATGTATTGAAGTGAGATCATTTATTTCCTTTCTGATATGTATTCCAAGTATATCCACATCACCATCAGACCATTTTATTGGTAAACTACATGGTAATGTAAAAATTGTATTTTTTAGTGATCCAATACGTAATATAGTACATTTGTCATGATTTGGTTGTAATCCAGAGAGGTTAGAAAATGTATCTAGATCCTCTATGAGGCTGTGGAGGGATTCTAGTTGTGGATTTAAAAGAAAACATGAATCATCAGCGTACAATGACATCTTTGTTTTTAAGCCCTGGATTTCTAATCCTCTGATATTATTAATTGGATCTGATTTTAACTAGCTAATATCTCGATGGCCACAATAAATAGATATGCCGATAGTGGACAACCTTGTTTCACTCCTCTTGACAGTGTGATGTCACGAGAGGCTGTGTCCTGGAGGGACGTTACATCCCCCTGAGGTGGCTGCAAACCCAGACAGCTATGGCTCCATCTGCTGGTATGGTCGGGAACTCCACCCCTCTATGGCCAATCTTCCCACGCAGCTGAAACAAATGAGGAGCTGATGAGCTGAAGGTTTGGGAAGGGAAGAGACACACTGAGGGAGTGTGTGGGGGGGGAAGAGACACAGTCTCCAACCTGGGCTCTCTGGAGGACAAGAGTGCTGCACGTCCACTTCCATGAGGAATATAAGGATTTGAGATACTTACCTTTGGGAAATACTCACCTTTGGATATATAAAAAAAAAAAAAAAAATTGGTCATTTAGCAGACGCTCTTATCCAGAGCGACTTACAGGAGCAATTAGGGTTAAGTGCCTTGCTCAAGGGCACATCGACAGGTTTTTCACCTAGTCGGCTCGGGGATTAGATATATATATATATAGGGATTAGATATATATATGCACCTGTGGAAATACGTGAGAGACATTTGGAAGGACTTTTTGCTGGGTTGGCCACTAGCTGCAACGTGGACTGCACAGTAAGGCTGGGGAAAAGTTATCTGAGCGAGTGAGAATTATGATTTGGATGTGGAAGAGACATCCCTGAACTGTTAACCCTTAAAGAGCCACAAGAGAACAGAATTTTGTTATATTTTTCGTTAATTTCCCCAAGACCTATAATAAAATCCTGGTTTTGTTTGAACCTTGTCTCCTTGCACTACTTGAGCAATCCCGCTTGAAAGCTGTGTAGCCTCTCGTGACGTCACAGATGGTGGAGAATACGGGCACGCTCAAGCGTTAATAGTGCATGTCGAGGAGGATACCGAAGGTTTGATCACCCAGTTTTCCAAGTTGGCGTAGGCTCCGGTCGACTGAAATGGAGGACATATTGAAAGCCCTTGTTGCTGGCCAGCGAAGCCCAGATGCAAGCAAACGTGGCTCTCTTGGAGGAGCAAAAGAAAGCCAACCTTCTGAAGGCAGAGTGAATTGCAGTTGCAGAGACAGAGGGTTGTCCAAAATACCCGCCCAATAAAGTCAAGTGACTTTATATCTAAGATGGGAGCTACCGATGACACTTGAGGCATACCTGCATGCATTTTGAGGCCACGGCCACTAGGGAAGCCTGGCCCAAGCAACAGTGGGGGTTGGTCTGTTAGCCCCCTTTCTAACCGGGGAATCGCTGAATGCGTGTCCGGGACCTGGGCCCTGACCAGGTTAAGCTGACTATGATGCCCTGAAGTCTGAGATCCTCAGCAGATATGGACTCACAAAAATTTGGTATGGCCCAGCGCTTTCACAGCTTGGACCTTCCAACGAACACCAACCTCCTCGGGCGCAGATGCATGAACTTGTCCGAATCGCAAGGAAATGGCTGGATCCGCTAGAGGAATACAGCAGCGGCGGTGGTGGAGGCCGTTGTGGTGGATCGTTACCGCGCCCCTGCCTTATGAGGCAAAACGTCAGTCAACAGGCCTTGACCACGGCTGATCTGACCGTGGGAAGCTGTGGAAAAGTACTCAGGCCACAAGCGGAGATGCTGAATGCTTCCGAAAAGACCCCAGTGCGGCCCCAGGCAAATGGGAAGAACCCGTCCAAAGGACCCCAAGGTCTCGAACCCAGCCACGTCAGGACTTATCCCGGCTCCAGGGGGAGCCAGAAACCAGGCGAAATCCAAGAAGAGTACACCAGGAGGGGAAACTCGACAGTGTTACCCGGTGTGGGAGAGGGACATATCTCCCTGGCAGTGAAACCAGCCGATGAACCTATGCCCGAGTCCTCCAGCTCAGCACCCACACACCATTTTGCCTTTTCGCTCTTTTTGGGGGAGTGAGATGGCGGCCCCAGATCGACCCCCACCTGCCCCCGGTAACTGTGAATCACCATGATGTGGAGGCCCCTTTACTGGATTCTGTTAGCCGGGCCACCCTGGTGCGTGGATTTGGTGGGCCCAACGTGTCCTGACCCGGGGAAAGTCCTCCCAGTTTCCTGTGTCAATGGGGACACCAGAGAATACCCCATTACTGAACTTTACAATGACCAGCACACGGGAACCATACACCGACGGCGGGGGTGGTTGATTCCTCCCCGTCCCTGTCCTAATTGGACGAGCTGCCCAGCCTTTTACCCCACTCTGGAGAGGTCTCAGGAGGGGATAACTTGAGTACGGAAACGGAGAGGCAAGACTCATCCTGGGAAGGCTCCGATTGCAATCCTCCGAATTACTCACTCCCGCCCGGGCTCTGATAGGGATCGGCAGGTGCCCAGGACCGACACAGAGACGGAGCTACAGAGAATCTGAACAAAGAACTGTCTGGTCTGAAAGGGACCGCTGATGAGGTATCGTTTGTTAAAGCAACGTTAGACATGAAGACAGAAGAGTTAGATATCTCCAGGCTAAACTTCCAACAGAGCTCCTTCCATAAGCAACAGGAGGAGCTGGAGAGGTGCGCAGACCATCGAGGAGTGTGGGAGGAGACCCTGCGCAGTAGTAAGGAGGTCCAGAAGAAGGCAGAGGAGAAGTGCACAAGAGTGTTGGAGAACAAGATGAAGAATGCGGAGGCAGAGAGAAGAGAAGGAACTGAAAGCTGCTCAACAGAAGCTAAACTCTACTAAAACCAAGGCTGATACTTCAAAGAAAACTCAAGGGAGAGACAACAGAGGCTGAGTCCCTGGTCCTTGAGGTGGAGGAGTTAAAGAGAGAGCAGGCTGGCAAGCACCACGGCAATCCGGACCCCTCTCCCGGCGTGATGCCTTCTTCGCTGCCTTTACCCGACGAGGACGTCTGTCCCGAGGAGGGGGATGTGTGATCTCACGAGAGGCTGTGTCCTGAGGGACGTTACATCCTGAGGTGGCTGCAAACCCAGACAGCTATGGCTCCATCTGCTGCAGTATGGTCGGGAACTCCACCCCTCTACTGGCCAATCTTCCCACGCAGCTGAAACAAATGAGGAGCTGATGAGCTGAAGGTTTGGGAAGGGAAGAGACACACTGAGGGAGTGTGTGGGGGGAAAGACACAGTCTCCAACCTGGGCTCTCTGGAGGACAAGAGTGCTGCCCGTCCACTTCCATGAGGAATATAAGGATTTGGAGATACTTGCCTTTTGGGAAATACTCACCTTTGGATATATGCACCTGTGGAAATACGTGAGAGACATTTGGAAGGACTTTTTGCTGGGTTGGCCACTAGCTGCAACGTGGACTACAGTAAAGGCTGGGAAAAAGTTATCTGAAGCGAGTGAGACATTATGATTTTGGATGTGGAAGAGACATCCCTGAACTACCACTTAAAGAGCCATAGAGAACAGAATTTTGTTATACTTTCGTTGATTTCCCCACAAGACCTATAATAAAATCCTGGTTTTGTTTGAACCTTGTCTCCTTGCACTACTTGAGCAATCCCGCTGAAAGCTGTGTAAAGCCTCTACGTGACGTCACAACAGTTTAAAACTTTCTGAGAAATAGCCATTATTTACTATTTTACACCTAGGGTTACTATACATGTTTTGACCCATTTTATAAAGAGATTCTCCAAAATTGAAATGCTCCAGG
>NW_025538961.1:0-15619 GCF_020615455.1 Coregonus clupeaformis | reverse complement strand
TGTCTGTCATAGTTGATCGTGTACCTATGATGAAAATTACAGGCCTCTCTCATCTTTTTAAGTGGGAGAACTTGCACAATTGGTGGCTGACTAAATACTTTTTTCCCCCACTGTAAATAAGGCCTGGCCATTCTTTGTTTGTTTATTGTTTTACTATATGGTGTTCGAATAACCACAAACAAACCACTTAGTATGAAATGTTAGCTGTATAGGATTTGTATTTGTATTTTGGGTTTTTTGACGGGGATGGAAGTGAAATATCTTAAAGGGGCATACACATGTAATTTGGGTTTTTATTTATTCAGGGATAAGTAAATGTGTGATTTATTTTGAAAAGAGCTGTACTAAGGACTTACTGTATACTTGGGATACAACATTTATGAAATGTCTTGATGGTTGTTAATGAGTAGTATACTATTGGATGAAACAATTCATTGAATGATTTCAATGACCTCTGAAATCTGTCCTGGCTTTATAGTGTGACCTGATCACCCGCACTGTAAATTCTAGAGACATGCTGAATTAGGGGTTAGATATAATAAGGATAATTGTGAAGAAGTTTATAAGTTGGAAAAAAATCCTATATACACTGCCCAAAAAAATAAAGGGAACACTAAAATAACACATCCTAGATCTGAATGAATGAAATAATCTTATGAAATACTTTTTTTCTTTATATAGTTGAATGTGTTTGACAACAAAATCACACAAAAATTATCAATGGAAATCAAATGTATCAACTCATGGAGGTCTGGATTTGGAGTCACCCTCAAAATTAAAGTGGAAAACCACACTACAGGCTGATCCAACTTTGATGTAATGTCCTTAAAACAAGTAAAAATTAGTCTCAGTAGTGTGTGGGCCTCCACGTGCCTGTAAGACCTCCCTACAACGCCTGGGCATGCTCCTGATGAGGTGGCGGATGGTCTTCGAGGAATCTCCTCCCAGACCTGGACTAAAGCATCCGCCAACTCCTGGACAGTCTGTGGTGCACGTGGCGTTGGTGGATGGAGCAGACATGATGTCCCAGATGTGCTCAATTGGATTCAGGTCTGGGGAACGGGCGGGCCAGTCCATAGCATCAATGCCTTCCTCTTGCAGGAACTGCTGACACACTCCAGCCACATGAGGTCTAGCATTGTCTTGCATTAGGAGGAACCCAGGGCCAACCGCACCAGCAGGTCTCACAAGGGGTCTGAGGATCTCATCTCGTACCTAATGGCAGTCAGGCTACCTCTGGGAAACATGGAGGGCTGTGCGGCCCCCCAAAGAAATGCCACCCCACACCATGACGACCCACCGCCAAACCGAGTCATGCTGGAGGATGTTGCAGGCAGCAGAACGTTCCCACGCGTCTCCAGACTCTGTCACGTCTGTCACATGTGCTCAGTGTGAACCTGCTTTCCATCTGTGAAGAGCACAGGGCGCCAGTGGCGAATTTGCCAATCTTGGTGTTCTCTAGCAAATGCCAAACGTCTGCACGGTGTTGGGCTGTAAGCACAACCCCACCTGTGGACATCGGGCCCTCATACCACCCTCATGGAGTCTGTTTCTGACCGTTTGAGCAGACATGCACATTTGTGGCCTGTGGAGGTCATTTTGCAGGGCACTGGCAGTGCTCCTCTCCTGCTCCTCCTTGCACAAAGGCGAAGATAGCAGTCCGCTGCTGGGTTGTTGCCCCCCGGCCTCCTCCACGTCTCTGATGTACTGGCCCATGTCTCCTGGTAGCGCCCTCCATGCTCCGACACTACGCTGACAGACACAGCAAACCTTCTTTCCAAAGCTCGCATTGATGTGCCATCCTGGATGAGCTGCACTACCTGAGCCACTTGTGAGGGTTGTAGACTCTGTCTCATGCTACCACTAGAGTGAAAGCACCGCAGCATTCAAAACGTGACCAAAACATCAGCCAGGAAGCATAGGAACTGGAGAAGTGGTCTGTGGTGACCACCTGCAAAACCAGTCCTTTATTGGGGGTGTCTTGCTAATTGCCTATAATTTCCACCTGTTGTCTATTCCATTTGCACAACAGCATGTGAAATGTATTGTCAATCAGTGTTCTTCCCTAAGGGACAGTTTGATTTCACAGAAGTGTGATTGACTTGGGAGTTACATTGTGTTGTTTAAGTGTTTCCTTTATTTTTTTGAGCAGTGATATATTAGTCCAAACAGGACAAGGATGAAGTGAGAGAGTTAGTCCTGAAGGAGAGGTATTCCTTGGAATAGTGTTATGGGATACAGTTAAGTAAAGATATGCTCAAAGGTTGTCATTTTAAGTTTAGTTATTATTTTTTGTTTGATAGGCAATAATTGTTGTTGTTTTGTTTGAACACATGAATCACGATGTGATGCATGTGTCCAAGGGGGAAGTTGGGCTTACAGAGGTTTTAATGGGGCTTACAGAGGTTTTAATGTTTTATAATGGTTTTGTGGGGAAATATGCAAGGTGCATTAAGGATATGAGCAGTAGTAATAATGTGTGTTATGGGTTAGGTTAAATCTTTTTGTTTTTGTGATAGGAGGCATGGTGTAGGGGAGGTCTGTCTATGAAATAAGTGGACACAACAAACTGGAAGCAGGTGCTTCATAATCTCAAGGCTTCTCCTGATGGATGAGAGGACATAAGTAGCATACTGTGTCTCACCTAACCTAACAATGTTCTTAAGATTTTATTTTCATGGGTGAAGATAACTCTGCCCAACTGAGTAGGAGAATCTGAGCATTTTCTGCGCCCAGACTATGTGATGGCAAAAGACTACAGAAGAAAGAGCTGGAAAGACCCTATGTGGAGGGGGCTGTACCAAGTGTTGTTGGCTACCTTAATGATGGTAAAAGTGGTGGGAGACAGATACTTAGATCCATGTTTCCCACTATAGGAGTGTTCCAACCTCAGCCATTGGGTAGTATTGTTGTCTTTGTTGTAGTCTGTGCTTGTGTGTCTTTGCAGCAGTACTCTGAAGCTTCCCTATGGGTAGGCTGATAGAAGGACACTCTTCGCAGACCGATGCGATAGATTGAGAGGACTCTGGCTGATCCGGAGACCCTAGTGATGGAAGACGGTACAGTACAGTGACCATACATCGTTGTCCAGGTTACACCAACGGCGGTACGGATAGAGGAGCGATCGGGTATCATCTGAACCATTGTACCAGAGTGAGGGAACTGATGACTAAGAGACCACCGAGACTTTCAAGACCTCTCAAGACCTTCCAGACCGCCTAGAGATTCCAGACCACCGAGAGATTCCAGACCTCCAAGACACACCAGATACTCCTCTTCATCCTGATTTCTCTGTACTTGACTAGTTCCCTGAGAATAAGGGGAATGGGTTACTGATAATAGTAAAGAGTAGAAGAACAAGACATAGAAGGGATATAGACAGGATTAAACTGTATATTCTTGCACAGGCAGGAACCATAACTAAAATACAGGAAGGGATCACTATTAAAATACAAGGGTTAAAAATTATGGGTGTGTGAGGAACCAGCACAAAGAGTATGGGGAAGTCACATGGGGTAGTGTGACCTTAAGATAATGAAAGAAAGAGACAGGTGAATCCATAGACATAAGGAGAACAGTCCAAGACTTAGATAAACAATTTGATGTAGTATTTAGTGTTAGATTTCCAGGGGGAAGTGTTATTGGAGTAGTTATTCCTTGGGAAAGTGCACTAAATCCTGTACATGTCAGAGCCATACCAAATACAGAAGAAAGGGAATTGAAGGAGCCGTTAAACAATGATTGGCATAGATGAGTACAATATGTTGCATTAAAATAAAATAAAATAAAATAGTCTAATATGCACCACATCTCCATTTAAAGAATTAACAGTAGTTCAAAATCTTCACAGTTACCAAAATAACTGAACTGGAAAATATAGGAATGTTACAGTATCAATCAATCAATCAATTTTATTTTATATAGCCCTTCTTACATCAGCTAATATCTCGAAGTGCTGTACAGAAACCCAGCCTAAAACCCCAAACAGCTAGTAATGCAGGTGTAGAAGCACGGTGGCTAGGAAAAACTCCTAGAAAGGCGAAAACCTAGGAAGAAACCTAGAGAGGAACCAGGCTATGAGGGTGGCCAGTCCTCTTCTGGCTGTGCCGGGTGAAGATTATAACAGAACCATGCCAAGATGTTCAAAAATGTTCATAAGTGACAAGCATGGTCAAATAATAATCAGGAATAAATCTCAGTTGGCTTTTTCATAGCCCGATCATTAAGAGTTGAAAACAGCAGGTCTGGGACAGGTAGGGTTCCATAACCGCAGGCAGAACAGTTGAAACTGGAATAGCAGCAAGGCCAGGCGGACTGGGGACAGCAAGGAGTCACCACGGCCGGTAGTCCCGACGTATGGTCCTAGGGCTCAGGTCTCTCAGTTGGCTTTTCATAGTCGATCATTAAGAGTTGAAAACAGCAGGTCTGGGACAGGTAGGGGTTTCGTAACCGCAGGCAGAACAGTTGAAACTGGAATAGCAGCAAGGCCAGGCGGACTGGGGACAGCAAGGTGTCATCATGCCCGGTAGTCCTGACGTATGGTCCTAGGGCTCAGGTTCTCAGAGAGAAAGAGAGAACGAGAGAATTAGAGAGAGCATACTTAAATTCACACAGGACACTGGATAAGACAGGAGAAGTACTCCAGGTATAACCAACTAACCCCAGCCCCCCGACACACAAACTACTGCAGCATAAATACTGGAGGCTGAGACAGGAGCGATCCGGGAGACACTGTGGCCCCATCCGAAGAAACCCCGGACAGGGCCAAACAGGAAGGATATAACCCCACCCACTCTGCCAAAGCACAGCCCCCGCACCACTAGAGGGATATCCTCAACCACCAACTTACAATCCTGAGACAAGGCCGAGTATAGCCCACAGAGGTCTCCACCACAGCACAAACCAAGGGGGCGTCAACCCAGACAGGAAGATCACGTCAGTAACTCAACCCACTCAAGTGACGCACCCCTCCCAGGGACGGCATGAAAGAGCACCAGCAAGCCAGTGACTCAGCCCCTGCAACAGGGTTAGAGGCAGAGAACCCCAGTGGAGAGGGGAACCGCCCGGCAGAGACAGCAAGGGCTGTTCGTTGCTCCAGAGCCTTTCCGTTCACCTTCACACTCCTGGGCCAGACTACACTCAATCATATGACCTACTGAAGAGATAAGTCTTCAGTAAAGACTTAAAGGTTGAGACCGAGTCTCGCGTCTCTCACATGGGTAGGCAGACTGTTCCATAAAAATGGAGATCTATAGGAGAAAGCCCTGCCTCCCGCTGTTTGCTTAGAAATTCTAGGGGACAATTAGGAGGCTCTGCGTCTTGTGACCGTAGCGTACGTATTGGTATGTACGGCAGGACCAACTCGGAAAGATAGGTAGGAGCAAGCCCATGTAACGCTTTATAGGTTAACAGTAAAACCTTGAAATCAGCCCTTGCCTTAACAGGAAGCCAGTGTAGGGAAGCTAGCACTGGAGTAATATGATCAAATTTCTTGGTTCTAGTCAGGATTCTAGCAGCCGTATTTAGCACTAACTGAAGTTTATTTAGTGCTTTATCCGGGTAGCCGGAAAATAGAGCATTGCAGTAGTCTAACCTAGAAGTAACAAATGTAAAACAATTGGGTTATATAATTTGGGAGAATTCAAGGTAGAATGTGAAACTAGGGGGTGTTTAAACAGATAGCCTTTGGAATACAGGGACCCCTCAAAGAAAAATCTATCAGGCATTAGATAGAAATGGGTATTAAGAATGAGTGATGAAACATAATGATTTGTCATGTAAACAATGTTAATAGGGATGTTTTGGATTGGGAAATTAACTCAACTAAACTGTTATGATCTGTCCTTTCCTGAGGTTACTACGGGTGGTGTCGGTAATGCATAGCAGAGATAATTCGGTCCAGAACGGTGTAAACCTCAATAAAAACCAAAAACCCTCTACCCGGCTGAAGAGGAACAATAAAGGCGGTGAAGACGTTCCTGTCCGACACCACCTCTGCCAGGAGACCTGAATCCAGCATCAAATCAAAGCAATCAATTGCCTTCTCTTTTGTGCCTTTTCTCTCAAGAATGTGACAGGAGACCATGTGGAGTGAGCAGGAAGAGAGAGGTCTATGCCAATGCAACATTCTTCGTAGTTTGGGTATACTGGTTGGCAAATGGACAAAACAGAATGGGGGTAGAGGTGAGGTGGTTCAGGTGTGACATTGAATGGGGACATTGCCATGGGCAATCCAAGATGAACTATGATGCTATCTGAAGAACATAATGAAGACGCCAGAAGATTGAGTGCGGTAGAGGAAGGAAGTGTTAGTTGAGGTAGTATGTTGATTAAGGAGGTATTATACACTGCTAAATTTATAGTAATTTAGACTAGGAATGCATTAAGATACTGATCTGTTGTAATTCTCATTATGAGATAGTTAATGCTAGAATTGTGATAATATAAATATACATTCTGCCAGTGTCAATATGTGCCAAGGTGAGAGTTTTAACTTTGAATGATGGAACCAAGGTGACTTTGTCATTCTAAAGTTGTTTTGGGTAATTCATTTGATTATGATTATAAATTATAAGTGGACTGATTGATCTGAATAAGTTATTAATATTAATGCCTAGTGATGTTGACATTGCAATTAATGGATTAGATATTGATATTGATTATTTTGATTGTTATAATACTTGTGATATGGGTGAAAAAGGTTATGTAAGCTAAAGATATTGACACCATTCTTAGCATGTCCTAGATATTATTGTTAAGACAAAGTTGCATATTTTAATGTGTTAGGATACTAACAGATATATGGGAAATGCTATAACTAAACAAAAGTGGGGAGCAATGTTTATAAAGAAATACATCCAGTTCAGGGAGCTCCAGGACAGTATGTAAATGAATATGGGAAATTTTGTAAATGTTAAGGGAGGACCAATGGACTGTCCATTTGGGAATCCTGAATGTTTTTATGAAGTTGTTCCTGGGGGGTGGATGGGCCTGCCATGGTTACAAAGCCCAATAGAAAAATGTGGAGGTTAATTTAGAGAAAACCTTCCAGACTTGTATCCAATACCTGACTGGGCTCTGGGTCCTCATCAGGATGGGTCAAACAATGAGGAATATATATTGGTTTAAATATATGCATAAAAAAAGTAACCACATATGGCAAGGCTAAGAATAAGTAAATGCACAGGCTTACATTCATTTTAAAGTAAATCTTTGTATTATTGGGACATTGTTGGAATGTCCCAAAGGGGGATTATATGGTAATAAATTATGTATCATTAAGGCAAAATGTTGGGAAATGTCAAAGGTAAAATATAGTAAACATGATTGACATTCTATAATCCAGATGCATGTTTAAATAAGGAAATAGACAATACAGTGTGTAACCATGCCTTAATGTATGTATGTGTATTATTTTTAAGAGGGGGTCTGCCACCAATATAATGAGATATGAGAGAGAGGCCTCATATGGAAAAGTGCCCATGGCCTTTTGGAGTAAAACCATGTGACATCTGGACGTTGGAAAGATAAGGGTAGAGTGGCACTAAAATAAGTTAATCATTTGCCCTAAGGGGAGTGACTGTATATGCTATGTAACATGATTATGCATTTGTGTATAAAAGGGAGCTCTAAGCCAAGAGAGACAGCCGTTCCATGGAGTGGCTCGGCTTTTTACGCAAATAATAAAGTCTAATTTTTGGATTCACAAGCTCCAGTCTCTTGAGAGATATTTTTGAGTTGACTACTTTGAGTCAAATATTTCTACGACAACTTCCACTCCGTAAATTGCAAGCTTTTGGTAAGATGACCATGGACAACCCTGTGAATACTGAGACTCAGTGGAAATGTGGCCATTTGTTTTACATTATGCGCATAGTGCAATGGTTACATAGGAAGTTATGTATTTTAGACAGGTATGTAAAGGTGTGAATAACCCTTGCTGTGTCCTCTCAGGGAAGGTGTGCTCCTTTGAGCAACTGGAGCACGTGTGTGAGATGCAAGAGAAACTTGCACGGCTACACTTCAGTCTGGACAGCCATGTTTAGGAGTTGTCAGAGGACCAGCGGAAGTGTGCCTCCGACCACAACCTGGAGCACCTGCTCTGCAACGTAAGCGCCTAACCTAACACTCTACAATACTCAATGATTTACTCACACTGTAGTACACAGCTCACCACATTTCTGTCCTTACCCAGATCATAGCCATGTTGAACCACACTGTAGTCAAGGGCAATGGTTATTTACACACTGTCTGTAAATAAGCAGAATGTGGTTATTCCCACACATTAATGTTTACATCCTAAGCAGATGCTCTTGAATAAATATAAAATATCCAGCACGTCTTTTGGACAACACCCAGTCAAAAATTTGATAATGCATGCTTTTCACATCCTATCCACGACACAGTAGTTGGCTGTGGAGAGGCAGCAGACACTGACAAACCAGACAGTTTGACCTCAGGCCCAACATGTGAAATGTGTCCATTGTTAGGTTGATTTCTCGCATCCACTGCTTTGGTGTGGAATGTGTGAGTGTACAGTATGTGTATGTGTGAGTGTGAGAATATGTGTGAGTGTAGTGTGAAAGCCCTTCAGCTCATTAGAGATATGGGTGCCAAGAATACTCTGTAGCCATAGCAGCAGGCAATAATGTAGCAGCAAAACAGATGGGCTGTGAAATGAATTTTCCACGGTGTAGATTAGCTAGAATAATTTACAAATTTGGGTTTATCTAGGGCTTACTAACAGTGAAACAATGATTGATGTGGTGAGATGTCGAATATTGATGTAACATTCTGTAGGCTATTGTTCTGTAAACCTATACTTCCATCTAATGATTTTTTACTCTGATTACCCCAACATGGCACTACATAATCTGATTATGTTCTTAATTTCCGCCTTCAGATGGAAGAACTCAGCAGCTCAATGTATCCTTTTCTAAATGTTGTCTCGCAATCTTTGGAATTCACCTGACACACCAGGGATAACACTGGCTTTGAATCATCTATATTTAGCTTGAATCCTTAATGTGCCAGTGTTGGATCTTTAATGTATTTGTGTCCAGACAAAAACACACCAAGCTGAAAACCAGGACCAGCCCAAGACATCTGGACCTTGACGAGGGAGATTAGAATGACAGATCGCTCATCATCCCATGACGACGAGGAAAGGTTGCCATGATATTGATCCAACTGGCTTATCTACCAAAAACTGGTCCACATAGAGCCCCCTGGTTAGATAATGGTTTGTATATGATTGATTGATTCAATCAGGTGTCAAGCACATCATCTGTGATCTAGAGACAAATACTCCACATTCATAGCACAAGTTCTGCTTATTTTAGTTATTGCACTGTACTGTAGTCCATGTCTTTTTGTGAAGGAATATTGAGTCCACCACATGCAGAACTTTTCAAAACTAATGACAGATTAATTATCTTATGAGTATATCATATACTCATTTATAAGATAATTAATGTGTTATTAGTTTTGAAAAAGTTCTGCATGTGGTGTGTGATACCAGAGACTAACTTTCTTTGGTTCATCAAAAGTGTAAGATAAGACACCTTTGTTACTTCACCTTGCCAAGCCTGGCTATTTTTCCAATATGGCCTGGACCTGAGTCCCAAAAAGAAGACACGTTAAATACAGTTTATTAGGTCCACCCATCTCGTACCTGGACAGACCCCTGTAGCCATGAAGGGCTGCACCTGGTCAACAACAATGTTCATATACACTGTTCAAACGTTGCTCAGTTGGTATCAAGGGGACCTAATGTGTGGCAGGAAAACATTCCCCACACCATTACACCACCGCCACCAGCCTGTACCGTTGACACAAGACAGAATGGGGCCATGGACTCAAACGACTTACGCCAAACCGGACTCTGCCATCAGCATGACGCAACAGGAACCAGGATTCGTCGGACAAGCTTATCCCTCCTCAATTGTCCAGTGTTGGTGATCACTTTCTGAGTCCAAAAGCAAGCCGAGATCTACCGCTCAGATTTTTTTTCAAACGACTTAAAAACATACGCCTATGCAACATTAACCTATTAAAAACAGTTATGTAGCAATGAGGTTTGTGCAGTAGGCTATAGGCCCAATACATTATCACTGCATATTGCCAATGCTTGAATTGCCCTGTCAATGTTGTTCTTCTCAGACCATTACACTGGTAATATATATTTTGTTGTAATACTTGTGAGGCACAGCTGAGTTTTTTTTTTACTGGACTGATGGCCTGCATCGATGGTCAGCCTGACGGGATGGAGGAAGGGAGATAGCAGTGGTGAGGCTGTCTCTCACCCAACTCACCGTCCCACTGCTCTCCCTCACTCCACTGAGAAAAGAGGACAGTCTTCCAGCTGATGGCAAAACGCAAGTCACACTGAATTATCTTCTGCCTCATGCACCAATTCATGTTTATTTACTCCTATGACCCGATCAGAGACAGTGAAATATTCCCTCGATATTAAAAAAGACAAGCCGCTAATAATAACAACACAAGCTTATGGAAACACTTTGCTATACTCATTCATTGCAGCTACAGTGCTAGTTATAGCGTGAGTGGAAGTAGTTGGAACGCTAGCTTTGGGACACAACATCAGGAACGCACATTTTATGGCTTATAGGCCTAAAAGTGTTGAACAAAATGTTGACAGTGCTGAATAACAACGTACTTATTAAAACAGCAGCTCTTTGCTGTATTCATTGAGTCTCTCTAGTCATAGTTTTAAAAGTTTTGAAATCTCACAGTATTCAACTTTGCTGTGCCAGCTCAAGGCTTCTTTTTCCGGCATATGGCAAGGGTTGCCAACTCCTCAGTAAGGAAAGTAGCTATTGGCTGTCCTAAAAGTTGCTAGAAGTCGCTAAAATGACGCCATCATCTAATTTGCATAATTGGCCATGTGCATGTAATTGTGATGGACGCTGTAGGAGAGATGTGGGGCTCTATTTTCTTACAACTAGATGTGATGCCTAGCTTAGAAAGAATACATTAATGATTAAACATAATAGGTTTGTGCTGTACTGATATAGATTGTTTAACATAACAAGCTGTGATTAATGTGAGGAACCGTTAGGGGGTAGGCTGAGACAGACTTGTGACTCACACACACAGCTGCCTCTTTGTTAAACCGCTCAAGGACATGTGTTCTGCTACAATGAAGAAGAACAAACTATGTCTGAGGTTGCTGACTTGAGACAAGTTGTAAAGATAACAACTAATGCCCGGCAACAGTGAAGCGCCAAGGGGCTGGGACCAGCCTGAGCGCCAACGATAGGTTGGGTAAGTTTAAACCACACCCGAGCCTCTATTCTGACAGGCAACCCAGCAGGGAGCGGGAACTATCTCTGTCAGAGTATTTAAAGAAGAACTTATAACAATAGCTCAGTTCTCTGACTGCCCTGCGTAGTGTTTCAGTGGGGCACGTATATACCCCAACATCATATTTACCATTCAAGTGTTTGCATGAATTAAAATACTAGTCTATTTTAGAAGACGTGTATTGACCTCTTTTTGTTCCTATACCAGCTTCTAATTGACGCAACTTGACAATTGGTGACCAACGACGTGATCTGGTAGAGGGACTTCGCTGGGTATTGTCCGGCCGATTGGACATCGCTGTCGTTGGACGGTGTGTTTCACAAAGAGTCCGGACAACTAAAAAACAGGTAAGCAGACATCTATTGTTATATAACTAAAGTTCTGCACATTGGCTTTATCCAAATTAATTTTGTGAAACACCTGTTTGATTTAAGTGAACTAAATTATGAATTATTATACAAATTATTATGAGTAGATAAGCACCATATTATGACATGCAAACCTGTGGTGAATGTTATAAAATGTGATGTGATAAATGTGACGCTGTTAAACCATGGTACCATAGAGTATTGTTCTACCGGCAAGGTCCGTAACTACGAGGGAATGCGGCTAGGACCAGGAAAAATACTGAAATCCTCAGGCTAGGTCCACCAGGGGTGGGAACTGGGGGTATAGGGAATTATTGGATTAAAAGTGTTGCGCTACTGGCAAGAATCGATAACTGACGAGGGTACGGCTAGGATCAGAGGGACACTTAAAATTTTAGATAGTGTTGCGCTATCGGCAAGGTCCGTAACTAGTAACGGCTAGGATCAGTAGGAGCACTTTAAAGTACACTATAGTGTTGCGCTTTTGGCAGGGAGTTGTACTTAGGGGTACAACCCAGATCGGAGGAGCACTTTAAAGTATAGGGTGTTGTATGAATGAGAGTGCGAATGATCCCAGTGTAATAAAAGAGTGATTGCAAATGAAATAAAAGAGTGAATGTGGGTTATTAAAATTAATAAACCTGTATACCTTGGATAGAAAACTAATTAGGAGTTAAAGAAGTCTGAGCTGCTGTGATGTCACGAGAGGCTGTGTCCTGAAAGGACGTTACATCCCCCCGAGGTGACTGCAAACCCAGACAGCTATGGCTCCATCTGCTGGTATGGTCGGGAACTCCACCTCTATGGCCAATCTTCCCACGCAGCTGAAACAAATGAGGAGCTGATGAGCTGAAGGTTTGGGAAGGGAAGAGACACAGTCTCCAACCTGGGCTCTCGGGAGGACAAGAGTGCTGCACGTCCACTTCCAGAGGAATATAAGGATTTGGAGATACTTACCTTTGGAAAATACTCACCTTTGGGATATATGCACCTGTGGAAATACGTGTGGGACATTTGGAAGGACGTTTTGCTGGGTTGGCCACTAGCTGCAACGGGAATACAGTAAGACTGGGGAAAAAGTTATTTGAGCGAGGGAGAGTTATGGATTTTGGAGGTGGAAGAGACATCCCTGAACTGGTAACCCTTAAGAGACACCAGAGAACAGAATTGTGTGATACTTTCGTTAGTTTCCCAAGACCTTTAATAAAATCCTTGTTTTGGTTGAACCTGGTCTCCCTGCACTACTTGAGCAATCCCGCTGAAAGCTGTGTAGCCCTCTCGTGACGTCACAGATGGTGGAGAATACGGGCACGCTCAAGCGTTAATAGTGCATGTCAGAGGAGGATACCGAAGGTTTGATCACCCAGTTTTCCAAGTTGGCCGTGAGGCTCCCCGCCCGACTGAAATGGAGGACATATTGAAAGCCCTTGTTGCTGGCCAGCAAGCCCAGATGCTGTAAACGTGGCTCTCTTGGAGGAGCAAAAGAAAGCCAACCTTCTGAAGGCAGAGGAATTGCAGTTGCAGAGACAGAGGGTGGTCCAAAATACCCGCCCAATAAAGGCAAGTGACTTTATATCTAAGATGGGAGCTACCGATGACATTGAGGCATACCTGCATGCATTTGAGGCCACGGCCACTAGGGAAGCCTGGCCCAAGCAACAGTGGGTTGGTCTGTTAGCCCCCTTTCTAACCGGGGAATCGCTGAATGCTGCCTCGGGACCTGGGGCCCTGACCAGGTTACTGACTATGATGCCCTGAAGTCTGAGATCCTCAGCAGATATGGACTCACAAAGTTTGGTATGGCCCAGCGCTTTCACAGCTGGACCTTCCAACCAGACCAACCTCCTCGGCGCAGATGCATGAACTTGTCCGAATCGCAAGGAAATGGCTGGATCCGCAGAGGAATACAGCAGCGGCGGTGGTGGAGGCCGTTGTGGTGGATCGGAAGATTACCTCACGCGCGCCCTGCCTTATGAGGCAAAACGGTTCATCAGTCAACAGGCGCTTGACCACGGCTGATCTGACCGTGGAAGCTGTGGAAAAGTACCAGGCCACAGCGGAGATGCTGAATGCTTCGAAAAAGACCCCAGGAGGGCGGCCCCACCCCACAAATGGGAAGAACCCGTCCAAAAGGACCCCAGGTCTCGAACCCAGCCACGTCAGGACTATCCCGGCTCCAGGGGGAGCCAGAAACCAGGCGGGTCAAGAAGAGTACACCAGGAGGGGGAAACTCGACAGTGTTACCGGTGTGGGGAGATGGGACATATCTCCTGGCAGTGTGGGAAACCAGCCGATGAACCTATGCCCACTGCGGAGTCCTCCAGCTCAGCACCCACACACTCGCTTTGCCTCGCTCTTGGGAGTCGTAGATAGCGCCCAGATCGACCCCCCACCTGCCCGGTAACTGTGAATCACCATGATGTGGGAGGCCTTACTGGATTCTGTTAGCCGGGCCACCCTGGTGCGTAAGGGATTTGGTGGGCCCAACGTGTCTGACCCCGGGGAAAGTCCTCCCAGTTTCCTGTGTCCATGGGGACACCAGAGAACACCCCATTACTGGAACTTACAATGACCAGCACACGGGGAACCATACACACGACGGCGGGGGTGGTTGATTCCTCCCCGTCCCCTGTACCTAATTGGACGAAGACTGCCCAGCCTTTTACCCACTCTGGAGAGAGTCTCTAGGAGAGGATAACCCGAGTACCTCGAAACGGAGAGGCAAGACTCATCCTGGGGAAGGCTCGGTGCAATCCTCCGAGTTACTCACTCCCTCCCGGGCTCTGATAGGGGATGGCAGGTGCCCAGACCGACACAGAGACGGAGCTACAGAATCTGGACAAAGAACTGTCTGGTCTGAAGGGGACCGCTGAGAGGTATCGTTTGTTAAAGCAACAGTTAGACATGAAGACAGAAGAGTTAGATATCCTCAGGCTAAACTCCAACAGAGCTCCTTCCTAAGCAACAGGAGGAGCTGGAGAGGCTGCGCAGGACCATCGAGGAGTGAGGAGAACCTGCGCAGTAGTAAGGGAGGTCCAGAAGAAGGCGAGAGGAGAAGTACAAGGTGTTGAAGAACAAGATGAAGAATGCGGAGGCAGAGAGAGAGAAAGGAACTGAAAGCTGCTCAACAGAAGCTAAACTCTGCTAAAACCAAGGCTGATGCGTTCAGTAAGAAACTCAAGGAGAGACAACAGGAGGCTGAGTCCCTGGTCCTAGAGTTGGAGGAGTTGAAGAGAGAGCAGTCTGGCAAGCACCACGGCAATGCGGACGCCCTCTCCCGGCGTGATGCCCGCTGCCTTTACCCACGAGGACGTCGGTCCCGAGGAGGGGATGTGGATGTCACGAGAGGCTGTGTCCTGAAGGACGTCATCCCTGAGGTGGCTGCAAACCCAGACAGCTATGGCTCCATCTGCTGGTATGGTCGGGAACTCCACCCCCTCTATGGCCAATCTTCCCACGCAGCTGAAACAAATGAGGAGCTGATGAGCTGAAGGTTTGGGAAGGGAAGAGACACAGTCTCCAACCTGGGCTCTCGGGAGGACAAGAGTGCTGCACGTCCACTTCCATGAGGAATATAAGGATTTGGAGATACTACCTTTGGAAAATACTCACCTTTGGGATATATGCACCTGTGTAAATACGGTGGACATTTGGAAGGACGTTTTTTGATGGGTTGGCCACACTAGCTGCAACGGGAATACAGTAAGACTGGGGAAAAGTTATTTGAGCGAGGAGAGTTATGGATTTTGGAGGTGGAAGAGACATCCCTGAACTGGTAACCCTTAAGAGACACCAGAGAACAGAATTGTGTGATACTTCGTTAGTTTCCCAAGACCTTTAATAAAAATCCTTGTTTTGGTTGAACCTGGTCTCCCGCACTACTTGAGCAATCCCGCTGAAAGCTGTGTAGCCTCGTGACGTCACAC
>NW_025538960.1:0-15624 GCF_020615455.1 Coregonus clupeaformis | reverse complement strand
AAACTGAGGGCTCCACCAACCCTGGTATTTTCTGACTGTCAACTTTGTGGCACAATTAGATGAGGTGTTTGATGACCATCTTAAAATTGCTAAAGTTTTCATGTACATCAAAGACCATTCAAAACGAGCTACTGGAGTGTATGCTAGCGTGTCATGAGGGAACATATTGTGAGGAGGTGAAGTCGGCGAACTTCGTGAGCTATCCGGGTTGACGACCACGGACGTTTCTACACAGACACAGCTGGTGCTTGTGCGGAGGTACAAAGATAGCAACCACAAAGTGCAGGAGCGTTTTGAGTTCCTTCCCATCTCGAATCAACCCCAGTCTCAATCGCCAGTGTGCTTTGAGACTGAACGGTCGCCGACGACGAAAGTCAAACTCATTGCGCAAGCCACGATGGAGCCAGTGTGATGAGGGAAGAGAAGGCTGGTGTGCAGCAAAAGGTGCGTGAGCATTTCAAGAATGCCCACACATGCATTGCTATGCGCATCAGCTGAATTTGATCATGCAGCAAGCAACAGTTTCAGTACAAGTAATGTAGCTCTCTCTCTTTGTCCCTCCCTGTCTGTCTCTTTAACACACACACACCCAACCAGTTCACAGTTGATGTTGTTTAAAATAGTTATTTTTCATTTTTAAAAAGTAAAAAAAAAAAAAAATCTGTTCATGTTCATTTTTACAAATCTATATACAATTGGCCAGAATAAGGTTGTTCACATTTACAAATCTATACAATTGGCCAGAATATGGCTGTTCATTTTAACAAAGCCATACAGATAGCTGTGTTTACCTTTTCTAGACATTATTTTCAAATTTGGTTTTCAGGCAAAATGTCTATCACTGTCTATTTTCACAAATCTATACAAGAGGGCAGAATATGGAAGTCTATAAAATTTCTTATTACCAATAACTTGCATCAATGTTTTCAGTAGCTCTATCAAAAGCTCCTGCTAGTTTGTTGTGAATTATGCTCAGGTGCACAATATATATTTCCAATTCAACCATGAGGCCTTTTGAAGCAAGTAATGTGTATAGCAGTATTGACTTACAGTGGGGGAAAAAAGTATTTAGTCAGCCACCAATTGTGCAAGTTCTCCCACTTAAAAAGATGAGAGAGGCCTGTAATTTTCATCATAGGTACACGCTAACCATGACAGACAAATTGAGAAAACAAATTCCAGAAAATCACATTGTAGATTTTAATGAATTTATTTGCAAATTATGGTGGAAAATAAGTGTTTGGTCACCTACAAACAAGCAAGATTTCCTGGCTCTCATAGACCTGTAACTTCTTCTTTAAGAGGCTCTTCTGTCCTCCACTTGTTACCTGTATTAATGGCACCTGTTTGAACTTATCAGTATAAAAGACACCTGTCCACAACCTCAAACAGTCACACTCCAAACTCCACTATGGCTAAGACCAAAGAGCTGTCAAAGGACACCAGAAACAAAATTGTAGACCTGCACCAGGCTGGGAAGACTGAATCTGCACGAGGTACCAGCTTGGTTTGAAGAAATCAACTGTGGGAGCAAATATTAGGAATGGAAGACATACAAGACCACTGATAATCTCCTCGATCTGGGGCTCCACGCAAGATCTCACCTCGTGGGGTCAAAATGATCACAAGAACGGTGAGCAAAAATCCCAGAACCACACGTGTGTGGGGGACCTAGTGAATGACCTGCAGAGAGCTGGGACCAAAGTAACAAAGCCTACCATCAGTAACACACTACGCCGCCAGGACTCAAATCATGCAGTGCCAGACGCCAACCTCTGCTTAAGCCAGTACATGTCCAGGCCCGTCTTTGAAGTTTGCTAGAGTGCATTTGGATGATCCAGAAGAGGATTGGGAGAATGTCATATGAAACCAAAATAGAACTTTTGCAAAAACTCAACTCATTGCTTGGAGGACAAAGAATGCTGAGTTGCATCCAAAGAACACTATACCTACTGTGAAGCATAGTGGGCAAACATCATGCTTTGGGGCTGTTTTTCTGCAAAGGGACCAGGACGACTGATTCGTAAAGGAAATAATGAATGGGGGCCATGGATCGAGATTTTGAGAAAACCTCCTTCCATCAGCAAGGGCATTGAAGATGAAACGGCTGGGTCTTTCAGCATGACAATGATCCCAAACACACCGCCTGGTTAATCTAAGGAGTGGCTTTTAAGAAGCATTTCAAGGTCCTGGAGTGGCCTAGCCAGTCTCCAGATCTCAACCCCATAGAAAATCTTTGGAGGAGTTGAAAGTCTGTGGCTTTCAGCTGATAGCCCCAAAACATCACTGCTCTAGGAGGAGATCTGCATGGGAGTGAATAGGCCAAAAATACCAGCAACAGTGTATGAAAACCTTTGTGAAGACATACAGAAAACATTTGACCTGTGTCATTGCTAACAAAGGGTATATAACAAAGTATTGAGAAACTTTTGTTATTGACCAAATACTTATTTTCCACTACAATTTGCAACAATTCATAAAAATCCTACAATGTATTTTCTGGAATTTTTTTCTCATTTTGTCTGTCATAGTTGACGTGTACCTATGATGAAAATTATTATACCTCTCTTCATCTTTTTTAAGTGGGAGAACTTGCACAATTGGTGGCTGACTAAATATTTTTTGCCCCACTGTATATGCTGCCCCTGTCTTCATGTTGTTGGACATATCTTTTTTAAATGTGTAAGGTCACCTAAATCATCAGAAAAATTGCCCCCTGAGAATTTTTCAGGAGCCGCCACTGGTGGAGAGTAAGTGGTAGTCACACGAGCTGGATCCGGCCTCCGGCCGAATGCCCACCCGGCCCCTACCCTGTTATGTTTATGTGGCGCGGTCGGAGTCCGACCTTTGGTACTGTCACGCCCTGACTCTAGGACTGGTGATTTGTTGAGTCAGGGTGTGTATTTTCTGTGTCGTGGTTGTGCTATGTTGATTGTCTATGTTTAGATCTAGAATGTGTAGATCTATGTTGGTCGGTTCCCAATCAGAGGCAGCTAAGTAGTTCGTTGTCTCTGATTGGGGCCATACTTAGGTAGCCTATTGGCACTAGTGGGTTGTGGGATCTTGTTCCGTGAGGTTTGTTGTGTGTACCTTAGGACGTCACGAATCGTTAGTTTATTGTCTTTTGTTAGTTGTGTTTATTCATATATAATAAACATGAATGCATATCACGCTGTTTCTTGGTCCTTTCCTTTTGCTTCGCCAACGATCGCGGACAGTCATTATGTCATTCTCGTTGGCACCAAAAGCTCTAAAAAGTGTTGATAGGGAACAAGAACGAGTCGGACCATCATATAATTGGCATATACATTACTCTTACTGAATTTTAATGCGTTTATGATATTTGGAAAATGTAATCAAACCCTATTGGATGATAACTTGTTTTTAACTAGGACAGAGGAATTTATAACTGATTTTTTCCGACATAACATAGGTACAGCAACTTTCTTATTGTATGGGACATCTTTAAATGTGCCTTTAGAGGCCATGCAATTCAGTACTCACCTCGTAAAACAAAAGCAATTTAGGTCAAAAGAGTCCATACTAATAAAGGAAATAGGTCTAACAGAACAGATATAAATAAAAACACTGTAACATAGAGGCTCAGAATAAATTAGAGGAAAACGAAATAGAGAAACTTATTCAAGAAAGATCAAGTGTAATATATTATAAAAATTAAAGCAAACTGATGGAATATGGGGAAAAATGCACGAAATTATTTTTTAATCTTGAGCATAGGAATGTTAAACAAAAATAATTTACTGAAACTGGTTACAAAATGACGGAGTCACCCATGATTCACCAAATTATATTTTGAAGGAGGAAACGTACTTTAAGCATATGTTTTTGTTTTGTGTCGCTTCCATCTCCTTAACTGAAGCTAATTGTGAAAAAAATTACATTGATAATGTAAAATGAACTGCCATACAGAAAGACTCATGTGGAAGGTGAAAATTACAGAGGAGGAACTTCTGGATGCAATTAAAGTCCAGGGGTTGATGGCATACTCAGTCGAGGCATACCAAACCTTTTTGATATACTCAGAGTGACTGCTATTAGCATGTTTTAACTAATTCTGTCACGCCCTGGCTCTGGGACTCTTAAATGTTGAGCCAGGGTGTGGATTTTCATTGTTTAGTTTTCTATGTTTTTCGCTTCTAGATCAGTTTATATCTATGTTAGTTGTAGGGAGTTCCCAATCAGAGACAGCTGTAGCTTGGTTAGTTTCTGGATTGGGGACCATAATGGGAAACTTTTGGCATGTTAGTTTTGTGGGATCTTGTTCCAGAGAGGTTTGTGTTGTAACCTCAGGACTTCACGTATCGCTTTGTTTATTGTTTTGCTTCGTGTAAGCAAAGAATGTACGCTATCACGCCGCGCCTTGGTCCGCTTCATCAGTCGACGATCGTGACAGAAGATCCCACTAAAGGAGGACCAAGCAGCGTGCCCAGGGAGGAGAGTATGGCGTTGTCGCAGGTGGGCCAATGTTGGTCTTGGGAGGACATATTCATACAAGGGCAAAAGTAAATGCCCAGGCAGGGAGGAGAAACGGGCGCTGAACCGTGTCGACGACGGACACGCGAGAGGCAAACCCAAGAAAATTTTTTTTTGGGGGGCACACGGCGTGGATTTACGGGCTGCTGAGGCAGTGCCATGGTGGCTGACCCATGACTAGGAGAGGAGGCCATCAGGTTTGGGGGGCTGGAAGGGTATGGCGGAGCCTGAGGTAGAGCGGAGCCAACTCCCGTACAGCCAGGCAGCGTGAGACTGGCAGGTTCCCATGTTCTGGCGGAGCCCACACTGCACCAGCCGGGCGTAGTGCTCCGACAGTCCTGTACGCCCTGTGTTAGCACCACGCACGTGTCGCGCTAAGGTGGGCGCAGCCAGGACGGAGGTGCCGGCTCAACGCCGTGGCCTCCAGTACCCCTCCTCGGTCCCGGGATATCCTGCGCCAGTGCCACGCTGTAGTGCCAGTACGAAAGGCACAGCCTGTACGTCCTGTGTTGATACCTCACACAGATTGTGTGGAAATAGGCATTCAGCCAGGACGGGTTGTGTCAGCTCTCTCCCCTCCAGACCTCCAGTCCGTATCCACACAGTCCAGCCTGGCCTGGGTTCCTGTCCCCGCACCAAGCCTGTGGTGCGCGCGCCAGCCCTCGGTCTGGCCTGTTCTGTCCTCGCACTGCCGTGTGGTGGGCGTGGCCAGTCTGTCCGCCTGCTTCCTGCCCTCGCACCAAGCCAGTGGTGCGCGGTCGTCAGCCCAGTCCGCCTGTTCTGCCCCGCACCAAGCCAGTGATGCTGCCGCCGTCTGTCCTGCCTGCTCGTGCTCCCCGCACTGCCAGTGGTGCTGTCACAGCCCGGTCCGGCCTGCCTCCTGCTCCCCGCACCAAGCCAGTGCTGCTGGCCAGTCCGGGCACTGTCCGTGCCTGTTCCACCGCAGCTTGTTCCAGCACTGTCAGCTGCTCCACCGAAGCCAGAGTAATCCGCTCCACCGTGCCCAGCGGGCCAGACCAGGGGCGCCACGGGGGGTAGAGAGAGAGTGGTGGTCACGCCGAGCCGGGATCCGCTCCGAGGCGGAATGCCCACCCGGCCCCTACCCTCTTAGGTTGGGTTACACGGCCGCAGTCCGTGCCTTGGGGAGAGCTGTCAGCCCCTGGCTCTGGGGGACTCTTAAATGTTGAGCTAGGTGTGGATTTTCATTGTTTAGTTTTCTATGTTTTCTTATCAGATCAAGTGATATCTATGTTGGTTATGGTTCTGTAATCAGAGACAGCTGTAGCTCGTTGTTTCTGATTGGGGACCATACTTAGGCAGCCTTTTGGCATGTTCGCTTTGTGGGATCTTGTTCCGTAGAGGTTTGTGTTAAATCTAGAACTTTACGTATCGCTTGTTTGCTTGTTTTGGTTCGTGGCACAAATAAAGAATGTACGCTTATCACGTTGCGCCTTGGTCCGCTCTTATCAGTCGATGATCGTGACAACTCCTATGTAAATGGTAAATTATCAGACACTCAAGTAGAAAATATAAATATCCATAAAAAAACTGGAGGCCCCTTACACTTTAGTGTTGTGATTAAAAAATTCTAGCAAATGGGAAGTAGCTCATAGAATGAAAAAGGTATTGTCGGACATTATCCATTCTAATCAGACAGCAATTTTTACATGGAAGATACATGGGAGATAATATAAGGCAAGTACTGGAAACAATAGAATTGACTATGGAAAATCTGGGAAACCAGGCCTGCTATTCATAGCAGACTTCGAAAAGGCATTTGATAAAGTACGATTAGTTTATATATAAATGCCTGGCATTTCAATTTTGGAGAATCTCTTTCTAAAATGGGTTAAAATTCATGTATCGTAACCCTAGGTGTAAAATAGTAAATAATGGCTATTTCTCCGAAAGTTTTAAACTGTCAAGAGGAGTGTAACAAGGTTGTCCACTATCGGTATATCTATTTGTTATGGCTACCTGCAGATGTTAGCTATTAAAAATCAGATCCAACAATTATATCAAAGGTTTAGAAATCCAGGCCTTAAAAAACAAATGTGTCATTGTACGCTGATGATTCATGTTTTCTTTTAAATCCACAACTTGAATCCCACAACAGCCTCACAGAGGATGTAGATACATTTTCTAACTCCTGGATTACAACCAAATTATGATGAATGTACTATATTACGTATTGATTACTAAAAAATAAAAATGTTACATTACCATAGTTTAACCAATAAAATGGTATGATGGTGATGGGATACTGAATACATATCCCAAGTGAAATAAAATGATCTCACTCCAATACATTTTAATAGAAAGTTAGCAAAAATAGACAAGATCTTGCTACCATGGAAAGGTAAATACCTGTCAATTTGTGGAGAAATCACCTTGATTAACTCTTTAGTATTATCCCAATTTACCTATTTGCTTATGGTCTTGCTTCACGCCTACTTAATACTTTTTTAAATTATATGAGAAAAAAATATTCCATTTGATTTGGAACGGGCCTATTTATGTAATGAATATGAATTTAGAGGACATAAATGATTAAATATTAATTCATTAGATCTATCACTAAAAGCTTCAGTCATACAAAAGTTATACTTAAATCCGAACTGGTTCTCTAGCAAATTAGTAAGATTGTCTCACCCAATGTTCAAGAATGGCCTTTTTCCTTTATTCAGATTACAACCTCACACTTTCAGTTATTTGAAAAGGAAATCATCTCCCAAATATCACTATTTCTAAAACAAGCCATAGAAAGTTGGTTGCAATTTCAATTTAATCCTCCAGAAACAACAGAACAAATAATGCAACAAATATTGTGGTTAAACTCAAATATACTAATTGGATAAAAGAAACTTTTTTTTGACAAAATGTTTAAAAATGGTATAATCTTTGTAAATGATATCATCAGTATTACTGCGAGCAGGTCGCACATGCGGCTAATAAAAACATTTAAAAATGTCTGCTCTACCCAAAATTACAATCCAAATAATTGCAAGGTCATTCGGCAAAATGGAAGAGGAAAGTGAAAGGGGGAAAAAAGTATAGAACTTGTCTGTCGGCCTTGCATTAAAGAACATAATTGGTTAAAGAAAACTGTGATAAATGAAAAAGTATACCAGTTTCATTTAAGGACCAAAGGATTGACAGCCATTCCATATAGATTGCAAAATAGTTGGGAAGAGATTTTTGATGTACCGATCCCATGGCATAGTGTTTATGAACTGATACGCAAAACGCACGCTGCAGATTCTAAACTTAGAATTTTTCAATTTAAATTATTATATAAAATTTTTTACTACCAATAAAATGTTATTTATATGGGGGATACAATCTTCTCAGCTCTGCAGATTTTTGTTCAAGAGACAGAATCATTAGATCATTTGTTTTGGTACTGTCAATTTGTAGTTTGTTTCTGGACACAGGTCCAGAATGGCTAAAGGATTGCAATATTTACCTGGAACTAACCCTGCAGATAGTATTACTGGGTGATCTGAAAAGTCATAGTCAATCGATCAATAATATAATAATACTTTTAGCAAAAAAATATATTTTCAATTTACAAACAAAGATATGGCATGTTTACAGAAGCAAACTGAATGGACATCATGGAAATGATCGAGAGGTTGAGGGTAGAGGAAGTTCAGGAGTAAAAAACAACAAAATATAAATTATTGTAAATTGACTGTGTCCATAAAATGTATGATAGTATGTATAAGCTGAAAGTAGAGGCCTAAGCATTGTTGTTCACTAGTTTACTCCAATTAGGGAAGGAGTGGTGGGGTTGGAAAGTAATAAAGGTAAATATATTTTTAAAAGGAAATGTATATGTATGTGTATATGTATGTATGTATGTATAGATATATATATATTTATGAGAGAAAAAAACATATGGGGATTGGAAGTGATGCAGACAATTACATTGATGGAAGTTACAATCTATCTGCAATATTAAAGCTGATCTACCCCCTAAGATTTTTTTTTTTTTAAATAGATAATAAAAACACCTTCCCTTAAGACAACAAATATTGTATATCCTATATTTTAATTGGACAGTTTGCTCACCACCCTTGAATGATAGGTGTTCTAAAATATACATATTTTTTAATTC
Source organism: Coregonus clupeaformis (assembly GCF_020615455.1). Taxonomy (NCBI): domain Eukaryota; kingdom Metazoa; phylum Chordata; class Actinopteri; order Salmoniformes; family Salmonidae; genus Coregonus; species Coregonus clupeaformis. Next base: position 7,010 of record NW_025538960.1, on the reverse strand, counting down.
TATAGTTACCTTAAACTCGCTTTTGAATGCAATCCTATCTACACGCCTTGTACTAACACACTGTAACCAGTTGCTGAAGTGTCAGACAAAGGCAAAAAACCCTCCAAAATGAAGGACTTGGCTGCCCCAGAGTCTCGGGCTGTATCTTCACCAGCTGCTTAACAGCATCGCCACTCTGCAGAAACAGAACCTGTTTGAAACAAAGGGTTCATACACATCTGATCCAAAATCATGTTTAAGAAATACCTTAATCCCAACCAGAGAGTTAATGGTCTGGAGTGCTCCCACAAGAAGAAACAGCTTTTCTCTCTCTCATTTTTCAGTTTCCAACTTAGGACACAGAGACAATGTGTCCTTTCTCTCGGCAGTAATGACAAACTGGCGGACACAAAAAACTGCAATGATGCGCAGATTCGACCTTCGTACATTTATCTAGCACTTCCCATGTAGGGTTTTACACAAATGCTTCCAATTTAAAGTCCATGGCTTTATTTTAATTTTATTAACTGCTTGAGAAGCTGTGTTTTTCTGCAACTTTCAAAATTATTCCACCAAACCTTCAGGGTGGAGTAAGTCAGTGACAGAAACCCACCACAAGTGTATTTGAACACTCAAATATCTGGGCAGAGCCAAGCTTCAGAGTAGGTGATCAGGAGCGACTACCATACCACATGCGAAAACAATATCCCGGACGAGCCCCATTTTGTTACGTTCCTGATATGAGGTGTTTTCACAGTGTTTTTGGAATGAGGTGAAATCCATTAGATAGGTCACTCTTTGTTTACAGAGTCTGAATGACAAGGATTCCAGTATGCTGGGGAGCTTACTTGGTGTTTATCTTAGAATGATTGGATCGATGGAATATACTGAATATACTGGGGGTGCCGGTTGATACCATCGGGGGTTGGGAAATGTCCTCCACTGATGGTTGTCAGCTGTTGGTTAGAACTTGTTTACCCTGAAGTATATAAACTGAGAGATCTCTTTGTCTAGTAGTTCGATGACAAGAGGCAACGACGTGCCATTTGTTATGCTGAACCCGCACCGTATGTATTAAATACTTTGTATCAATCCTCCATCTAAGTGTTAAATATCTTCTTGCATCCTGAATTACTTGATACCATAGAAAAACTCATCATAACAGATTACGCTTCATTTAATGGGATACAGTTTATGGCCTAACCGACAGGTAAGCAGACTTTTATTTATTTTGGGATTGTGTTCAAATCTGCTTATCTGTGGTAAGGCTGAGCTTAAAGAATGTTTAAAATTCGATATTTTAAAAGGGGGGATGATTAGTTGTATTGAGTTACGAAATGAGATGTAGGGAGAAATATCAAACTAGACAATGACATGGTGCTGTTGATTCAAAACAGGGTGTGTGTTCAGAGTAATGAGTAAAAACAACAGAGGAGAAGGAGAGTGGGTTTAACAAGATTGGGCGCAGGGTCCTTTAATGTGTACTTCTACATTATAAAGATAAAGAAATATAGGTTTGAGTCTTTTTGGTGTGTAGAATCATCATAAAGTGTTAGGTTTGAGTCCTTTTAATGTGTACGACATTATAAAGATAGGAAAATAAAGGTTTGAGTCCTTTGGTGTGTGTAGAATCATCATAAAGTGTTAGGTTTAATTCCTTTAATGTGTAAAAATATTTTATGAAGTGTGGATTTTGAGTGCCTTAAATGTGTTGGTTGAAGGTTAGAGTCCTTTTGTAAAAGTTCTATAAGAGATAATTAGTCATTTGTGAATTACTCAAAACGCTCAGGAGAGAGAGAGAACAATAACTCATACGGTGAGAAAGAATGAAAGTAGATACAATTAAGTCTATTGACTATGGCACTAATGAATAAATAGACAAACAAAATTTTTTATTAGGATCAAGGTGGGGATTTGATTCAAATATTTAATTACAAATATTGGATGAACTAATAAAAAATAATGGGGAGTAAACTCAGTAGACCGGTATCTGGCAAGACAATGATAATTAAGAATAAATCAGAGCTTGATTTACTTAGAAGAGAGAAAGGCAATGACGAAAGTATTACAGACAAATCCACATTTTAAACATGTTTTTTTTTTTTTTTTGTATCAAAACATCAGACACCGCGCGAATGGATGTTAAGTAAACAGTTTTTCTCTGTGGAACCATATCTCAGTGATTTATCAGCATGGACAGATAATGAGTATCCTCCAGAAGGTATTTTTAAAAAAGGGATAAATTACAGGCAGCGAAACATATAATTGACAATATCGCCGTAAGCAACACGAAATACGATTCTCTCTCTTCCAGGTTTGATGGAAGTCCCCTATAGTATGTATGTTGAGGGAAAAGTAGGAGACAAAGTCTCAAACAATTTTTAATAGATGCCTTGGATAAAAATATCACTGATTCCTTAAGCGTAGTAATTTATTATATTGGCGGTTGATAAAATATGATATGTAGAGGGTTGTCAGAACAATCTAAGGCTTAAACAGCTATTTCCTATTTTGTTGATCCAATAACGATACCATGATAATTTGACATGGGAGCAAATGGAGTCAATTTGGGGGTTGAATAATCGTAGAATTATGGACAGTGGAGTCTAAAGGGTTGATCAATAAAAAATACTCATTGCAAAATCAGAGAACCTTTGGGTGGTTTTCAACTTGTGAGAGATTTTAGGTCTATTCTGGAGAAACGAGAATTCAATCAAAAACATCAATTAAGATGTGAGGGAAGAGGAATTATCAACAACATGATTGTTACTGATTAAGAGTGAATGTTATCAATATGTATACTCTTTTCTTACAGGAGAAGGGGTTTCATTATTTTTTTCAGATGTTCCCGAGTATGTGGTCTTGGGGAGAGATGTTAGTTAAATTTGCGCAGTTTTATAAGTAGTAAGATATCCGGAGTAGGCAGTGAAGGGAGCTACCAAATTAAATAAGGCCTGGCCATTTACATTTGGTTTTCACACAACCCACCTAGTTGGATAGTGTTTTAATTTTTAATTTTAGGGGCTTACGGTTAGAAATTAGATATCTTAAACGGGCACACACATGGAATTTTCTGAGGTTTTTATTTTATGAGTGAGTTTTAAGTAAACACGTGATTTATTTTGAAAATAACTGTACTAAGACTTAATGTACACTTGGGATACTTAAATTATGAAATATTTTGACTGTTATTAAACATTAGTCTACTATAGAATGAAACACTTTATTGAAGGATTTGAATGACCTCTGACCTTCTTGTTCTGGCTTTCTCTCTATGTGATTTGGATCACCCACACTGGAAAGCTGAGAGACATTGTATGATGTATTTAAGGTCATTTATTATACCGAAGTTGAGGGTCATTTCAAATACTGATAATTATGAAGAGTTTATAATTCAGTCGTATATACAGTTGATGTCGGAAGTTTACATACACCTTAGCCAACTACATTTAAACTTAGTTTTTCACAATTCCTGACATTAAATCATAGTAAAAATTTTCGTGTCTTAGGTCAGTTAGGATCACCACTTTATTTTAAGAATGTGGGAAATAAGAGTAGAGAGAAGGATTTATTTCAGCTTTTATTTCTTTCTATCACATTCCCAGTGGGTCAGAAGTTTACATACACTCAATTAGTATTTGCTAGCATTGCCTTTAAACGTTTGGAACTCTGGGTCAAACGCTTCGGTGGCCTTCCACAAGCTTCCCACAATAAGTTGGGGGAATTTTTGGCCCATTCCTCCTGACAAAGTTGAGTCAGGTTTGTAGGCCTCCTTGCTCGCACACGCTTTTCAGTTCTGCCCCACAAATTTTCTATAGGCTTGAGGTCAGGCTTTGTGATGGCCACCAATACCTTGAATTTGTTCTCTTTAAGCCATTTTGCCACAACTTTGGAAGTATGCCTGGGGGTCATTTGTCCATTTGAAACCCATTTCATACCAAGCTTTAACTTCCTGACTGATGTCTTGAGATGTTGCTTCAATATATCCACATAATTTTCCTTCCTCATGATGCAATCTATTTTGTGAAGTGCACCAGTCCCTCCTGCAGCAAAAAAAGCACCCCAACATTATAATGCTGCCACCCCGTGCTTCACGGTTGGGATGGTGTTCTTCGGCTTGCAAGCATTCCCCTTTTTTCCTCCAAACATAACGATGGTCATTATGGCCAAACAGTTCTATTTTTGTTTCCCTTCAGGACCAGAGGACATTTCTCCAAAAAGTAATGATCTTTGTCCCCATGTGCAGTTGCAAACCGTAGTCTGGCTTTAATGGCGGTTTTGGAGCAGTGGCTTCTTCTTTGCTGAGCAGCCTTTCAGGTTATGTTGATATAGGACTCGTTTTTACTGTGGATATATAGATACTTTTGCACCTGTTTCCTCCAGCATCTTCACGAGGTGCTTTGCTGTTGTTCTGGGATTGATTTGCACTTTTCGCTACCAAAGCACGGCTCATCTCTAGGAGACAGAACGGGCCTCTTCCTGAGCTGTATGACGGCCGCGTGGTCCCATGGTGTTTTACTTATGTACTGATATTAGGTTTTTATATTGTTGTGGAAAACCAGGTTAGAGTTAGTAGGATATGGCTTGGTGCCACAGTCTGCATTCCTTATGTCAAAGGAGATTACTGATGATCTTAGAATGATTGATGGACAGGATATACTGACTTGGGGTAAAGGGTAATAACATCAAAGAAGGGAGTGTCCACTGATGGGTACCAGATGTTCGTGAAGAAACGTGTAACAGAGTTACAGTGGGGAAAAAGTATTTAGTCAGCCACCAGTAAACCCCCACTAGGCATGAGGCCTGGGATTATCATAGATACATTGTTAATTATGACAGATTGCAAATGATAATTTTTTTCAGAAAAACACATCGATGACGATTTATTTGCAAAATTATGGTGGAAAATAAGATTTAATCAATACCAAAAGTTTCTCAATACTTTGTTATATACCCTTTGTTGGCATGACACAGGTCAAACGTTTCGTAAGTCTTCACAAGGTTTTCACACACTGTTGCTGGTATTTTGGCCCATTCCTCCATGCAGATCTCCTGAGAGCAGTGATGTTTTGGGGCTGTCGCTGGGCAACACAGACTTTCAACTCCTCCAAAGATTTTCTATAAGTTGAGATCTGGAGACTGGCTAGGCCACTCCAGGATCTTAAAATGCTTCTTACGAAGCCACTCCTTTGTTGCCCGGGCGGTGTTTGGGATCATTGTCATGCTGAAAGACCCAGCCACGTTTCATCTTCAATGCCCTTGCTGATGGAAGGAGGCTTTCACACAAAATCTCACTATACATGGCCCCATTCATTCTTTCCTTTACACGGATCAGTCAGCCCTGGTACCTTTGCAGAAAACAGCCCCAGCATGATGTTTTTCCACCCCAATGCTTCACAGTAGGTATGGTTTTATTTGGATGCAACTCAGCATTCTTTGTCCTCCAAACACGATTTAGGTTGAGTTTTTACCAAAAGTTCTATTTTGGTTTCAGCTGACCATATGACATTCTCCCAATCAATCAATCAATCAATCAATTTTATTTGATATAGCCCTCTTACATCAGCTAATATCTCGGCGTTGTACAGAAACCCAGCCTAAAACCCCAAACAGCTAGTAATGCAGGTGTAGAAGCACGGTGGCTAGGAAAACTCCCTAGAAAGGCGAAACCTAGGAAGAAACCTAGAGAGGAACCAGGCTATGAGGGGTGGCCAAGGTCCTCTTCTGGTTGTGCCGGGTGAAGATTATAACAGAAACCATGCCAAGATGTTCAAAAATGTTCCTATAAGGGACAAGCATGGTCAAATAACAAACTGTGAATAAATCTCAGTTGGCTTCCATAGCCGATCATTAAGAGTTGAAAACAGCAGTCTGGGACAGGTGGGGTTCCATAACCGAGGCAGAACAGTTGAAACTGGAATAGCAGCAAGGCCAGGCGGACTGGGGACAGCAAGGAGTCACCACGGTGCCGATAGTCCGACGCATGGTCCTAGGTGCTCGTGTCTCTCAGTTGGCTTTTCATAGCTTCGATCATTAAGAGTTGAAAACAGCAGGTCTGGGACAATCCTCTTCTGGATCATCCAAATGCACTCTAACAAACTTCAGACGGCCCGGACACGTACTGGCTTGGAAGCAGGGGACACGCCTGGCACTGCAGGATTTTGAGTCTCAAGTGCGTAGTGTGTTACTGATGGTAGGCTTTGTTAATTTGGTCCCAGCTCTCTGCAGGGTCATCTACCAGGGTCCCCCCTGTGTGGTTCTGGGATTTTGCTCACTGCTCTTGTGATCATTTTGACCCCACGGGTGAGATCTTATGGAGCCCCAGATCGAGGGAGATTATCAGTGGTCTTGTATGTCTCTCCATTTCCTAACAATTGCCCTACAGTTGATTTTTTCAACCAAGCTGCTTTACCTATTGCAGATTCAGTCTTCCCAGCCTCAGGCTCCACTTCTGCTTCTGTTGTCCTTTGGACAGCTCTTTGGTCTTGGGCCATAGTGGAGTTTGGAGTGTGACTTTTTTGAGGTTGTGGATAGGTGTCTTTATACTGATAACAAGTTCAAACCGGTGCCATTAATACAGGTAACGAGTGGAGGACAGAGGAGCCTCTTAAAGAAGAAGTTACAGGTCTGTGAGAGCCAGAAATCTTGCTTGTTTGTAGGTGACCAAATACTTATTTTCCACCATAATTTGCAAATAAATTCATAAAAAATCCTACAATGTGATTTTCTGGAGAAAAAAATCTCATTTTGTCTGTCAGTAGTTGACGTGTACCTATGATGAAAATTACAGGCCTCTCTCTCATCTTTTTAAGTGGGAGAATTTGCACAATTGGTGGCTGACTAAATACTTTTTTCCCACTGTATATAAGCTGAGAGGATGTCTTTGTTCTAAGTGAGTTTGGAATAGCAAGAGGCAAAGCTGTCTTCTGTTATAACAAACCATGGTACCTATTAAATATCTTATATGAACTCCCATCAAAAGTCTCTAAGTATATCCTTACATCCTTAATTACTTGATTCCCGAGAAACTC
>NW_025538959.1:0-15632 GCF_020615455.1 Coregonus clupeaformis | reverse complement strand
GACATAATCACGCCATTCCTCTATCAGTCCAACCCCTTTGACTAAATTTTTTACACCCTTAGGATAAATCGTATCTTACAAGCATGACCAATCTGGATCTTCATACGTCAGAACCAATAAACCATTTCATTTCAATTTGCGGTCTTTCAGGGAGTCAAATCTCGTCATCCACCAAGCCTAGAGGATCGTTTTTCCCACTCCCCTGGTCAGGAGTCGGAGTCGGTCCATCTCTCGTCGTTTGTTGAGATACTGCATCTAAATGCCTTACTCACTCAATCCTCGGACACAGGGTGGAGTACAAGACAACAACCACATAATACAAGAATCCCATACGCATGACCGCCCTAAGATGGTGGCGGTGCTATGGTTTTCCATTTACCAGCACATTTTTCATCAAAACCACCCTATCCACGATGTCACTAACTTCTGAGTTCTCAGCTCATTCTTCACTTAGAGCAGTTGATTCTGCAAGAGCTCTGGTGACCGTCCCAACCGGTGTGGTGTTTTAAGGGATAAATGTGCAACAATGGCTTACCATTATATAGACACCGTCCCTTTCTGCCTGATCTAGAGCCAACCTCTTTTCCTAAGTCATGAGTGAGATGACCGGATAATTGTTCAGAGATCCCTTTTACTGCATCCCCTAGTCTGGCCAATAAATCATTGTTGGTCGTAATAGGATATATTAATCCAATCCACAATTTTGTTTATTGTCACCCACCAAAAAGAACGTGGTAATTAAATCCTTCCCTAATTCTTTCATAGCTTGGTATCCATCGTAAATTTCCCCCTTGATACCCCAATCGCATCCATCTAAATAGGGCTATTCTCCTTCTTGTTAAAACTCCTCCTACGTCTGTTTAACCCTTTCCTTGGTTCCTGGTGACTAATTCTAACTAGCTGAATCAGTAGAATCAGGGTTGCACGTATCTAGCCACCCTTTTGGTATTCTCTGCCTTATACTGCCTTTACTGGCACGCGCAGCCACCACACATCGGTTACACCACTCCTTCTCTTTTACTTCTTAACAATGGTAAGGGCATAGCGTATTTGGTGGTGGATCTTGACATATCAAGACCATTGCCGAGACTATGATGCAGCTCCAAGTCACCCCTATTCCCAAAAAACGCCAACCCTCTCCTGTCCTCAGTCTTTCTGCTTGGTACTACCCCATACTCACACCCTGAGAACACACTACAGTGATGATAGGTTGGGGTAGGAGATCTTCGTTAACAGAGGTGATCCCCAGACCCTATTGGTACAGTTCTCTCTCTAACTCTGCGTGTGTTCAGCGTGGTGCTTGTATGTGTTCTTTACCTTTTTGCAGTGGGTAACGTGGACCCAGGTTGCTCTTTCTGCTATTCTCAATGGCAAAGGCAGTGACCAATATAACCTGATAGGGCCCTTCCCCAACAGGCCCCTGCTTCCAGTCTTTCTTCTTTAGGGACTGGATGCTCACCAGTCACCTAGTTAGATAGTGGGTCACCTTCTCCTTTAGTTCACCTGTGGGGCACAAACCTCTGAAATACCGGTGTGGTTAATAACTACCCTTCTCACGTTTTCTGCTAGGGTGCTCTTAATTTCTATTTCTGCCTTCTCCGGTCCTCCTAACTCGGGCATTCTGTATGGTCTACCAAATCCCTTCTCCAATGGCAATAACCTCTTCTTCATCTGGAGTTCTCTGATCGTCATTAATACTATCGGTAGACCTTGTACCCCATTTCTTCCTGCTCTCCTGTGTGTTTCCTTAACCCCTCTCTAACCATACCGTTCACGTCAGTATTCTCTTTCTAGACTGTATCTAAAAAAAAAAATTTTTTTAAAAGTATTTTGTCCTTTCCTTCGTATATTTCTTATTTAATCCTACCATCTACTATCATCCCCCTTTTGACACATAATATTGGTAATATTGGTAATTTATCATCAATTGCCATCCCTTATTTATTTTGAGACTGTCCCTTGCTTCTTTATTGCTCCTCCCACTTCCCTTTGTCTTTTATGGCGGCTAAATTCGACTTTCATTCAGTTCAGAATCAATAGTAATCCAATCAATCAATACCTTATCTTTTAAAAACACTCATGTTTAGTTCAAACTCTGTTCTACCCCGGCTCTACCGGGCTTTCGACCTGAAGACTGATGGTTGGACATGAGCAGGTCCATACTTAAATCTTTCAAACCTAACACAAACCCCACTTCATGCTGTAATCAATCAAGAAGATAGCAAAGGAGAGACAAAGGTTTTAGCCTGAACTCTGCTCAACCCTGGGCAGCTTTTTTCCTCTGTTTGAGGAGAGAAGCAAAAGGCTCCCTTCTGCTTTCATTCACTGATAACGTAGGACAGCCGTAGACAGCCATGGATTCCCCACTTCACTTACACACCTCAAAACATTTAATCTAACCCATTACACATTATTTACTACTGCTCATTCTCTTGTTGCAATCTACAAATGTACCAATAAATTCTCTTACCATCATTACTACCCCCTTTTTTGAACACATGAGTCACAACGTCACTCATGCTTTCAAAAACAAAATACCAACATTGTTTATTAAACCATAATAAAATTACATTAAAATGACAACATCTGATAATACCTCCAATTTACTTATATCCTGTAAAGTAATCCAAGATTAGTACAATTGACTAGCAAGGTATCCCTCATTCAGGGAAAGCTCTCTCTCTCTTCTGTTATTTTATGGTTCAAATCATGTTATTACCAAATTATAATCTTTTTTCACAGTATTATAAATTACCCTCAACTTGATAAAATAAACTATCTTAAAGTCCTCCTCTCATGCCTTTAGAATTACCAGTGTGGATGATTAATTAACACCAGAAAGTCAAAACGAGTTCAGAGGCCATTGAATTCATTCAACAAACTATTCCATCCCATAGTATAGTAAACATTACCATCATTCTAAATATTTCATAAGTGTTACTTATCCCAAGTGTTCATTAAGTCCTCATGACATTTATTCTCTAAGAAATCATGTATACCTAAACTCAGTCAAAAACCCGAAAAACTCCATAAAATTCACTGTGTGTGCTCCTTAAGACCCATCACCTATGAACTGTTGAAAAACCCCTAAATTCAACATAACAGCCCTTTATAAACATCATACTAGGTGTGTTGTTTTTTATTTGAAAACAATTGAAAAACAACAACCAAAATAGCCAGGCCCCACTTAATTTGGTAGTTCACTTTACGACCTAAATACTGTCTAACTTCACTACTGCTCCCCCTAGCCCTGGGCAACATTCCAATGAGATAAAATGTATAACCAGGAGAAAGAGATTAGTTTGTTAACCTTCAATTACCATCAGTAATCTAAAGATGGTAAGTACACACAACACATGATACAGATATCCCCAGTCCTAACTCATCAATAATCGTTTGTATCAATCTAATTCCTCATAACTAATCCATAAAACCACTCAAAAATGTCATTAATTTGCCAATACAATCACATACTCTGTGTAAGGAAGACATATTTTATCCCAGGCATCCCCTTAACATAATGCTATAGGAGCTTCCATCAATCCTGGAAGACACTATATAATAACACGTTTCATTAAGTTCACTACACCTTCTAATATAACCCTATAACTCCTTTCTATTAATTTAACCATCTCAACCTGTTGCATTGATGTTTTTAAAATATAAACCTATTGTTTAATAACTTCATACTTATAACCAATGTTTATTCAATCCATCATCCTAATAGTCACAACTATATCCCATTGTTCAACGTACCATAAACAGATTATTGTTTTAGAAATCACCAATTATTTTCATACACCACTGGTGTTACCCAACCTATACAATAAAGTAATAACCATTAGAATTTGTCAAAGAAATGCTTTTCATTCAACTATTCAAACTTCTGCTCGATACAGTCAAGCAAGTACAACTCTTTTACCCGGGAACTAGAACCATAAATTATTTTCCTTTGTCCTCAACTTAAATAATTTTCACAGCTCTATCGCAATTTCAGTTCGCTATTCAATTTCTTTAACTGTTCTCTCTGATCTCTCGAAATCATGTAATTAGTACTTGTAACATATTTTCATAGACCGTTCTAGAATACTTCTAAAGCTATCTAATTCAACTTTTCACATTTCTCAATCCACGTAGTAATCTAGGTCCATAGCCCCAATGCGAAAGCTTTACCCACTGTCTCTACCTGGATTCGAACCAGGGACTCTCTACATACATTGCCAGTCACTCCACAAAATCTGCGATCCTTTCAAAGCAACTACTTCCAGTTCAATGAGCAAGTGACGTCACCAAATGAAAACCGCACTAGCTCTCACCTCATTCAACAACACAAAAACTATCTCTCCCTGCACCTATTCCTGTTGAATAAGTGAGTCTTTCTATTTAACCCAAACCACGCTACAAATCTTCCATTCAACATCACCAAACCAAATACTCAATAGTATCCGGTTACCACCCATACCAGCCGTTGAATTCACTCATACATACAGATTTCACCTTATGCCATTGAAATGCCCAATAAACCATAATAGTTCAATGGAACCCTCTGTTGGCTCTCTACTATATTATACATTACTTCTATAACCACATTAGTTATGGTCCGATTACCCATTAAACCTTATCACATAATCAAACAACGGTACAACCTTAAACTCATATTCTCTACTTTCTCACCCATGAGGTATGTCTACGTTTGGGTGAGAAAGTTCATACGTATATATCGTTAGAAATGTATAGGTACCTCTCAAATAATCGCTTCGTGGTGTTTTTAGCCAATTCTTAATCGACACATCACTTCTTCAAACTTTTTACCCGTGGAACCAAAAATAGACTGTCATTTCCCGGACACTGCCCTTTCCTTTATCTCTGCAGTCGCGATGGTTATGACCTGTTTTGTTACAGTATTTACACGGGGCCTCACACTCTCTGGCAAAATGACCTTCCTTGTTACAGTTAAAGCACTTCCTCTTATCTCCTCCCCTATTCTGCCTCCCTGATTTATTATAGCTATCTAATCTCTTCAACTCTGTGTTTAAATTCTCTAGTCTTTCCTGACTCTCCAAAAGCCATACTCTCGCTGTGTCTAGCCCCTCCCCTCGCTGTTTCTTCAAATCCGTTCCGCAATTTACATGCATCTGCCTAATCATAGCCTCTAATTTCTCTACTTCGAGATGCCCAATAAATCCATACCTTCTCCCAAATGGATCCATAATAAATATTCCTTTGATCTCTTCCTAACATATATCCCCCGTTAATTCTCGGACCTCTTTAGAATATTTATTTCCCATGATAGAAAAATAAGAAATCCCCCCCGTTTAGTAATAATTCAATCAATAATTATTTTCTTTGGGACTTATTATTAGGTGCGACTTTTGAGCAAATGTTATGATCTGCTTTTGTAATCAACCATTTAAATTATTCAACCCGTAACCCAGAGTTTTTTTTAAGACCCCAGTTTCATGAAACGGATGGGACAACCATTTTTTTTCTCACGCAACCTATTTTAGTCCCTTCCTTGAAACACATCACATATTTCGATGGATCATTAGGTCTCACACGTATACAACCTTATACTATTTTTTGCTAACACTATCCGCAACCCAGAGGTCGTAACTGCTCTATTTTTATGAAATAGACAGAGTTAGAGCAATTCCCCAGTTGTTTATGACTCTTGACTTATTTAATGTATCTATCTCACACGATGATAATTATCTCCCTTCCTGTTTATATTGTAATCACTGTACCCCATACAATCTCAATATTAACTAGTTTATTTTGGTAATGGCCGTTACCACTTGAGTCATTTCAGACCCTTCCTTCCTTTAAGTTCATGCTTTACCACTCTAGAATATGGCAAGTCTTATGAGATTTTGGTAATTATTCTCTGCCCTTCACAAGAATTACTATTCTTATACAAGTTCAAATCATTTCACCAAAACCATGAATAAAAATTACTGACCTTATCCTTGCAGTTGGGATTTAAATGCTTTTTCAGATCTCGTCAACGTCTTTATCGTTCATAAGGTTCATCACTGGCCTGTTTATAACCTTAACGTCAAAGGCCAGGTCTATTCTATACGGATGTTATCATCCGCCCGTGCACGGTTTTCGGTGTCCTCAGACCAATAAAGACGTATTTTGAGCTCCGCTCGAAGGACCATTTGTCACGAGAATTTCTATCTCTAATTAATCAAACTTAATGCTCTGAATAATTCCCAGAGGGTGTAAGGCTCTTGTTTAATCATGAATTAAACAAAGGTCCACAACCAGCAAGAATGATCTGTATGTTTAATCATGGAGAGCTCTGCTGCCAAAAAACACATATACAGCTTTTATACTTCACACAAAGGCACTTTGCTCCGCCCACCTTTAGGAGGCCTTTAACCAGTTTCTCAGTCCCCTTCATCCTGGAATGTTTGTCTCAGCAGTTTCTAACTCACCCCCTCTGTTAGTGGGTTTATAATGATAACCCTAACACAGTTCACACAGTCATCATCAGTATTGGGGTTAACAATTTTAGACATAATCATCATTCCTCTATCAGTCCACCCTTTGACTAAATTTTTACACCCTTAGGATAAATGTATTTACAAGCATGACCAATCTGATCTTCATACGTCAGAACTAATAAACATTTCATTCAATTGCGGTCTTTCAGGGTCAAAGTCCTCGTCATCCACCAAGCCTGGAGGATCGTTTTTCCCACTCCCCTGGTCAGAGTCCGGAGTCGGTCCATCTCTCATCATTTGTTGAGATACTGCATTCACCAATGCCTTACTCACCAATCCTCGGACACAGGGAACAAGACAACAACCACATAATACAAGAATACCCATACAAACGCTGACCGCCCCTAAGATGGTGGCTGCTATGGTTTTCCATTTACCAAACATTTCATCAAACCACCCTATCCACGATGTACTAACTTCTGAGTTCTCAGCTCATTCTTCACTTAGAGCAGTTAATTCTGCAAGAGCTCTGGTGACCGTCCCATCCGGTGTGGTGTTATTAGGGATAAATGTGCAACAATGGCTTACCATTATATAGACACCGTCCCTTTCTGCCTGATCTAGAGCCAACCTCTTTTCCTAAGTCATGAGTGAGATGGCGGATAATTGTTCAGAGATCCCTTTTACTGCATCCCTAGTCTGGCCAATAAATCATTGTTGGTCGTAATAGATATAATTAATCCAATCCACAATTTTGTTTATTGTCACCCACCAAAAGAACGTGGTATTAAATCCTTCCCCTAATTCTTTCATAGCTTGGTATCCATCCGGTACCCCCCTTGATACCCCAATCGCATCCATCTAAATAGGGCTATTCTCCTTCTTGTTAAAACTCCTCCTACGTCTGTTTAACCCTTTCCTTGGTTCCTGGTGACTAATTCTAACTAGCTGAATCAGTAGAATCAGGGTGCACGTATCTAGCCACCCTTTTGGTATTCTCTGCCTTATACTGCCTTTACTGGCACGCGCCCACCACACATCGGTTACACCACTCTTCTCTTTTACTTCTTAACAATGGTAAGGGCATAGCGTAATTGGTGGTGGATCTTGACATATCAAGACCATTGCCGAGACTATGATGCAGCTCAAGTCACCCCTATTCCCAAAAACCGCCAACCCTCTCCTGTCCTCAGTCTTTCTGCTTGGTACTACCCCATACTCACACCCTGAGAACACACTACAGTGATGATAGGTTGGGGTAGGAGATCTTCGTTAACAGAGGTGATCCCCAGACCCTATTGGTACAGTTCTCTCTAACTCTGCGTGTGTTCAGTGGTGCTTGTATGTGTTCTTACCTTTTTGCAGTGGGTAACGTGGACCCAGGTTGCTCTTTCTGCTATTCTAATGGCAAAGGCAGTGACCAATATAACCTGATAGGGCCCTTCCCAACAGGCCTGCTTCCAGTCTTTCTTCTTTAGGGACTGGATGCTCACCAGTCACCTAGTTAGATAGTGGGTCACCTTCTCCTTTAGTTCACCTGTGGGGCACAAAACCTCTGAAATACCGGTGTGGTTAATAACTACCTTCTCACGTTTTCTGCTAGGGTGCTCTTAATTTCTATTTCTGCCTTCTCCGGTCCTCCTAACTCGGGCATTCTGTATGGTCTACCAAATCCCTTCTCCAATGGCAATAACCCTTCTTCATCTGGAGTTCTCCTGATCGTCATTAATACTATCGGTAGACCTTGTACCCCATTTCTTCCTGCTCTCCTGTGTGTTTTCCTTAACCCCTCTCTAACCATACCGTTCACATCAGTATTCTCTTTCTAGACTGTATCTAAAAAAAAAAAAATTTTTTTTAAAAGTATTTTGTCCTTTCCTTCGTATATTTATTATTTAATCCTACCATCTACTATCATCCCCCCTTTTGACACATAATATTGGTAATATTGGTAATTTATCATCCAATTGCCATCCCTTATTTATTTTTGAGACTGTCCCTTGCTTCTTTATTGCTCCTCCCACTTCCTTTGTCTTTTATGGCGGCTAAATTCGACTTTCATTCAGTTCAGAATCAATAGTAATCCAATCAATCAATACCTTATCTTTTAAAAACACTCATGTTTAGTTCAAACTCTGTTCTACCCCGGCTCTACCGGGCTTGACCTGAAGACTGATGGTTGGACATGACAGGTCCATACTTTAAATCTTTCAAACCTAACACAAACCCCACTTCATGCTGTAATCAATCAAGAAGATAGCAAAGGAGAGACAAAGGTTTTAGCCTGAACTCTGCTCAACCCTGGCAGCTTTTTCCTCTGTTTGAGGAGAGAAGCAAAAGGCTCCCTTCTGCTTTCATTCACTGATAACGTAGGACAGCCGTAGGACAGCCATGGATTCCCACTTCACTTACACACCTCTAAAACATTTAATCTAACCCATTACACATTATTTACTACTGCTCATTCTCTTGTTACAATCTACAAATGTACCAATAAATTCTCTTACCATCATTACTACCCCCTTTTTTGAACACATGAGTCACAACGTCACTCATGCTTTCAAAAACAAAATACCAACATTGTTTATTAAACCATAATAAAAATTACATTAAAATGACAACATCTGATAATACCTCAATTTACTTATATCCTGTAAAGTAATCCAAGATTAGTACAATTGACTAGCAACAGGTATCCCTCATTCAGGGAAAGCTCTCTCTCTCTTCTGTTATTTTATGGTTCAAATCATATTATTACCAAATTATAATCTTTTTCACAGTATTATAAATTACCCTCAACTTGATAAAATAAACTATCTTAAAGTCCTCCTCTCATGCCTTTAGAATTACCAGTGTGGATGATTAATTAACACCAGAAAGTCAAAACAGAGTTCAGAGGCCATTGAATTCATTCAACAAACTATTCCATCCCATAGTATAGTAAACATTACCATCATTCTAAATATTTCATAAATGTTACTTATCCCAAGTGTTCATTAAGTCCTCATGACATTTATTCTCATAAGAAATCATGTATACCCTAAACTCAGTCAAAAACCCGAAAAACTCCATAAAATTCACTGTGTGTGCTCCTTTAAGACCCATCACCTATGAACTGTTGAAAAACCCCTAAATTCAACATAACAACCCTTTATAAACATCATACTAGGTGTGTTGTTTTTTATTTGAAAAACCCAATTGAAAAACAACAACCAAAAATAGCCAGGCCCCACTTAATTTGGTAGTTCACTTTTACGACCTAAATACTGTCTAACTTCACTACTGCTCCCCCTAGCCCTGGGCAACATTCCAATGAGATAAAATGTATAACCAGGAGAAAGAGATTAGTTTGTTAACCTTCAATTACCATCAGTAATCTAAAGATGGTAAGTACACACAACACATGATACAGATATCCCCAGTCCTAACTCATCAATAATCGTTTGTATCAATCTAATTCCTCATAACTAATCCATAAAACCACTCAAAAATGTCATTAATTTGCCAATACAATCACATACTCTGTGTAAGGAAGACATATTTTATCCCAGGCATCCCTTAACATAATGCTATAGGAGCTTCCATCAATCCTGGAAGACACTATATAATAACACGTTTCATTAAGTTCACTACACCTTCTAATATAACCCTATAACTCCTTTCTATTAATTTAACCATCTCAACCTGTTGCATTGATGTTTTTAAAATATAAACCTATTGTTTAATAACTTCATACTTATAACCAATGTTTATTCAATCCATCATCCTAATAGTCACAACTATATCCCATTGTTCAACGTACCATAAACAGATTATTGTTTTAGAAATCACCAATTATTTTCATACACCACTGGTGTTACCCAACCTATACAATAAAGTAATAACCATTAGAATTTGTCAAAGAAATGCTTTTCATTCAACTATTCAAACTTCTGCTCGATACAGTCAAGCAAGTACAACTCTTTTACCCGGGAACTAGAACCATAAATTATTTTCCTTTGTCCTCAACTTAAATAATTTTCACAGCTCTATCGCAATTTCAGTTCCGCTATTCAATTTCTTTAACTGTTCTCTCTGATCTCTCGAAATCATGTAATTAGTACTTGTAACATATTTTCATAGACCGTTCTAGAATACTTCTAAAGCTATCTAATTCAACTTTTCACATTTCTCAATCCACGTAGTAATCTAGGTCCATAGCCCCAATGCGAAAGCTTTACCCACTGTCTCTACCTGGATTCGAACCAGGGACTCTCTACATACATTGCCAGTCACTCCACAAAATCTGCGATCCTTTCAAAGCAACTACTTCCAGTTCAATGAGCAAGTGACGTCACCAAATGAAAACCGCACTAGCTCTCACCTCATTCAACAACACAAAAACTATCTCTCCCTGCACCTATTCCTGTTGAATAAGTGAGTCTTTCTATTTAACCCAAACCACGCTACAAATCTTCCATTCAACATCACCAAACCAAATACTCAATAGTATCCGGTTACCACCCATACCAGCCGTTGAATTCACTCATACATACAGATTTCACCTTATGCCATTGAAATGCCCAATAAACCATAATAGTTCAATGGAACCCTCTGTTGGCTCTCTACTATATTATACATTACTTCTATAACCACATTAGTTATGGTCCGATTACCCATTAAACCTTATCACATAATCAAACAACGGTACAACCTTAAACTCATATTCTCTACTTTCTCACCCATGAGGTATGTCTACGTTTGGGTGAGAAAGTTCATACGTATATATCGTTAGAAATGTATGGTACCTCTCAAATAATCGCTTCGTGGTGTTTTTAGCCAATTCTTAATCGACACATCACTTCTTCAAACTTTTTACCCGTGGAACCAAAAATAGACTGTCATTTCCCGGACACTGCCCTTTCCTTTATCTCTGCAGTCGCGATGGTTATGACCTGTTTTGTTACAGTATTTACACGGGGCCTCACACTCTCTGGCAAAATGACCTTCCTTGTTACAGTTAAAGCACTTCCTCTTATCTCCTCCCCTATTCTGCCTCCCTGATTTATTATAGCTATCTAATCTCTTCAACTCTGTGTTTAAATTCTCTAGTCTTTCCTGACTCTCCAAAAGCCATACTCTCGCTGTGTCTAGCCCCTCCCTCGCTGTTTCTTCTAAATCCGTTCCGGCAATTTACATGCATCTGCCTAATCATAGCCTCTAATTTCTCACTTCGAGATGCCCAATAAATCCATACCTTCTCCCAAATGGATCCATAATAAATATTCCTTTGATCTCTTCCTAACATATATCCCCCGTTAATTCTCGGACCTCTTTAGAATATTTATTTCCCATGATAGAAAAATAAGAAATCCCCCCCGTTTAGTAATAATTCAATCAATAATTATTTTCTTTGGGACTTATTATTAGGTGCGACTTTTGAGCAAATGTTATGATCTGCTTTTGTAATCAACCATTTAAATTATTCAACCCGTAACCCAGAGTTTTTTTTAAGACCCCCAGTTTCATGAAACGGATGGGACAACCATTTTTTTTCTCACGCAACCTATTTTAGTCCCTTCCTTGAAACACATCACATATTTCGATGGATCATTAGGTCTCACACGTATACAACCTTATACTATTTTTTGCTAACACTATCCGCAACCCAGAGGTCGTAACTGCTCTATTTTTATGAAATAGACAGAGTTAGAGCAATTCCCCAGTTGTTTATGACTCTTGACTTATTTAATGTATCTATCTCACACGATGATAATTATCTCCCTTCCTGTTTATATTGTAATCACTGTACCCCATACAATCTCAATATTAACTAGTTTATTTTGGTAATGGCCGTTACCTTGAGTCATTTCAGACCCCCTTCCTTCCTTTAAGTTCATGCTTTACCACTCTAGAATATGGCAAGTCTTATGAGATTTTGGTAATTATTCTCTGCCCTTCACAAGAATTACTATTCTTATACAAGTTCAAATCATTTCACCAAAACCATGAATAAAAATTACTGACCTTATCCTTGCAGTTGGGATTTAAATGCTTTTTCAGATCTCGTCAACGTCTTTATCGTTCATAAGGTTCATCACTGGCCTGTTTATAACCTTAACGTCAAAGGCCAGGTCTATTCTATACGGATGTTATCATCCGCCCGTGCACGGTTTTCGGTGTCCTCAGACCAATAAAGACGTATTTTGAGCTCCGCTCGAAGGACCATTTGTCACGAGAATTTCTATCTCTAATTAATCAAACTTAATGCTCTGAATAATTCCCAGAGGGTGTAAGGCTCTGGTTTAATCATGAATTAAACAAAGGTCCACAACCAGCAAGAATGATCTGTATGTTTAATCATGGAGAGCTCTGCCGCCAAAAAACACAGCTTTTATACTTCACACAAAGGCACTTTGCTCCGCCCACCTTTAGGAGGCCTTTAACCAGTTTCTCAGTCCCCTTCATCCTGGAATGTTTGTCTCAGCAGTTTCTAACTCCACCCCCTCTGTTAGTGGGTTTATAATGATAACCCTAACACAGTTCACAGTCATCATCAGTATTGGGGTTAACAATTTTAGTCATAATCATAATTCCTCTATCAATGTCCTTGAGTGGCCCAGCCAGAGCCCGGACTTGAACCTGATCTAACATCTCTGGAGACCTGAAAATAACTGTGCAGTGACACTCCCTATCCAACCTGACAGAGCTTGAGAGGATCTGCAGAGATGAATGGGAGAAACTCCCAAATACAGGTGTGCCAAGCTTGTAGCGTCATACCCAAGAAGACCCGATGCTGTAATCGTTGCCAAAGGTGCTTCAACAAAGGACTGAGTAAAGGGTCTGAATACTTATGTAAATGTAATATTTCCATTTTTTATTTGTAATACATTTGCAAACATTTCTAAACCTGTTTGTGCTTTGTCATTATGTGGTATTGTATGTAGATTGATGAGGGAAAAACAACAATGTAATCCATTTTAGAATACGTCTGTAACGTAACAAAATGTGGAAAAAGTCAAGGGGTCTGAATACTTTCCGTAGGCACTGTAACTGAACAGCACTTCCCTTTCACCTATGGGTAGCCGTCCAGTCTCCACACACACTCCTGTTGCCATTAGGCGTACACAAACACACACACACACACACACACACACACACACACACAGACACACCTACCTGTTGCTATTAGGACCAAACGTGCGCATGTGTGTTTACAACATGAATATCATATGCATGTTGTCATATGCTGCAGGTGTACTCCTGTATTGGAGAAGTATACTAAACAAAAATATGAACTTACCATGTAAAGTGTCCCATGTTTCATGAGCTGAAATCAAAGATGCCAGAAATTTTCCAGACACACAAAAAGCGTATTTCTCTCAAATTTTGTGCATAAATTTGTTTACATCCCTGTTAGTGAGCATTTCTCCTTTGCCAAGATAATCCATCCACCTGATAGGTGTGGCATATCAAGAAGCTGATTAAACAGCATGATGATTACACAGGTGCACCTTGTGCTGGAGACAATGAAAGGCCACTCTAAAATATGCAGTTTTGTCACAGATGTCAAAAGTTTTGAGGGAGCGTGTAATTGGCATGCTGACTGCAGGAATGTCCACCAGCACTGTTGCCAGACAATTTAATGTTAATTTCTCTACCATAATCCTCCTCCAACATTGTTTTAGAGAATTTGGCAGTACGTCCAACCGGCCTCACAACTGCAGACCACGTGTAACCACGCCAGCCCAGGACCTCCACAACCGGCTTCTTCACCTGCAGGATGGTCTAAGACGAGACACACGGACAGCTGATGAAACTGTGGGTTTGCACAACCAAATAATTTCTGTTCAAACTGAAGGCAAATTATTTACGCCTCCTCCCGGACCAGGCCCAAATTCCTGTCATTCGCATGAAGAGGAGACGCCGATACAGGGGGCGCAGATCCGGGTGCTTGGTGAGAAGTAGTTGGCGTGTGGATAATCCACCTTTACCATCCGTCCTACTGGCGAATGTGCAATCACTGGAGAATAAACTGGATGAGCTCTGTTAGAGACTATCCTACCAACGGGACATTAAAAACTGTAATATCTTATGATTCACCGAGTTGTGGCTGAACAAGGACGTGGATAATATACAGTTGGCTGCGTTTTCCGTGCATCGGCAAGACAGAACAGCAGCCTCCAGTAAGATCAGGTGTGGTGGTGTGTGTCTCTTTGTCAATAACAGCTGGTGCGCAAGCTCTAATATTAAGGAAGTCTCAAGGTTTTGCTCACTTGAGGTAGAGTACCTCATGATAAGCTGTAGACCACACTTTTTACCAAGAGTTTTCATCTATATTACATTTCATAGCTGTCTATTTACCACCACAAACAAATGCAGGCACGAACACCGCACTCAACGAGCTGTATAAGGCCATAAGCAAACAAGAGAATGCTCACCCAGAAGCGGCCCTCCTAGTGGCCGGCGACTTTAATGCAGGAAAACTTCAATCCATTTTACCTAATTTCTACCAACATGTCACATGTGCAACCAGAGGGGGGGACTCTAGACCACCATTACTACACACACAGAGACGTGTACAAAGTTCTCCCTCACCCTCCATTCGGCAAATCTGACCATAATTCTATCCTCCTAACTCCTGCTTACAAGCAAAACTCAAGCAGGAAGTACCAGTGACTCGCTGAATACAATGAGACAGCCTACAGGGAGGAGGTCAGAGACCTGGCAGTGTGGTGCCAGGACAACAAACTCTCCCTCAACGTGAGCAAGACAAAAGAGGTGATCGTAGACTACAGGAAAAGAGGGGCCGAGCACGCACCCATTCACATTAATGGGGCTGTAGTGGAGCGGGTCGAGAGCTTCAAGTTCCTTGGCATCCATATCACTAACAAACTATCATGGTCCAAACACACCAAGACAGTTGTGAAGAGGGCATGACAATGCCTATTCCCTCTCAGGAGACTGAAAAGATTTGGCATGGTCTCCAGATCCTCAAAAAGTTCTGCAGTTGCACCATCGAGAGCATCCTGACTGGTTGCATCACCGCTAGGTATGGCAATTGCTTGACATCTGACCACAAGGCGCTACAGAGGGTAGTGCGTACGGCCCAGTAGATCACTGGGGCCAAGCTTCCTGCCATCTATGACCTCTATACCAGGCGGTGTCAGAGGAAGGCCCTAAATATTGTCCAGCACCCTAGTC
>NW_025538958.1:0-15653 GCF_020615455.1 Coregonus clupeaformis | reverse complement strand
ATAACAGGTGCTTAATTGTAACTTCGGCATCAGTAATGTGTCTCTGGCCCCCCTCCCAGTTAGGGGAAGTGACGAGCTCTACAGCAGAGTCTCAGCACTTAAATCCTGGTTGAAAATGTTTTCTCCCCCTCCCAAAAATAACATTTGTGGATTTGGCCCTCTTTCTCACTCACCCACAAACAGACCAATACCTGCTGAGGATCACTCCTCTAGCTGGAGGTCTTCCTCTTATCTACTCCAACATAATAGCTCTAACTCCTCTAGCCCCCACAGTGAAATAGGGTGCAGGCCAGGCGGCAGGCTGTTAGCCAACCTGCCAGCTTAGTGGAGTCTGCCAATAGCACAGTCAGTGTAGTCAGCTCAGCCATACCCATTGAGACTGTGTCTGTGCCTCGACCCTGTTGAGCAAAACTAAACATGGGTGTTCACTATGCAATCTTATTAGGATAAAACCTCCTCCATTCCTGCCATTATTGAAAGAGATCGTGATACCTCACATCTCAAAAATAAGGTTACTAATGTTAATCCTCACTTCAAAGCAGTCATAGTCAATACTAATCCTACAATCTCGATGTGATTGGCCTGACTGAAACATGGCTTAAGCCTGATGAATTTGCTGTGTTAAATGAGGCCTCACCTCCTGGTTTACACTAGTGACCATATTCCCCGTGCGATCCCATGGGCGGAGGTGTTGCTAACATTTACTAGCAAATTTCAATTTACAAAAAAAAAATATGGCGTTTTCATCTTTTGAGCTTCTAGTCATGAAATCTACCAGCCTACTCAATCACTTTTTATAGCTACTGTTTACAGGCCTCCTGGGCCATATACAAGCGTTCCTCTCTGAGTTTCCTGAATTCCTATCAGACCTTGTAGTCAGTAGCAGATCATATTCTAATTTTTGGTGATTTTCATATTCACATGGAGAAGTCCACAGACCACTCCAAAAGTCTTTCGGAGCCATTATCGACTCAGTGGGTTTTGTCCAACATGTCTCTGGACCTACTCACTGCCACAGTCATACTCTGGACCTAGTTTTTTGTCCCATGGAATAAATGTTGTAGATCTTAATGTTTTTCCACAAAAATCCTGGACTATCGGACCACCATTTTATTACATTTTGCAATCGCAACAAATAATCTGCTCAGACCCCAACCAAGGAGCATCAAAGTCGGTGCTATAAATTCTCAAACAACACAAAAATTCATTGATGCCCTTCCAGACTCCTTCTGCCTACCCAAGGACGTCAGAGGACAAAATCAGTTAACCACTTAACTGAGGAACTCAATTTAACCTTGCGCAATACCCCTAGATGCAGTTGCACCCCTAAAAACGAAAAACATTTGTCATAAGAAACTAGCTCCCTGGTATACAGAAAATACCCCGAGCTTTGAAGCAAGCTTCAGGAAATTGGAACGGAAATGGCGCCACACCAAACTGAGTCTTCCGACTAGCTTGGAAAGACAGTACCGTGCAGTACCGAAGAGCCCTCACTGCTGCTTTCGATCATCCTCACTTTTCCAACTTAATTGAGGGAAAATAAGAACAATCCAAAATTTCTTTTTGATACTGTTGCAAAGCTAACTAAAAAGCAGCATTCCCCAAGAGAGGATGGCTTTCACTTCAGCAGTGATAAATTCATGAACTTCTTTGAGGAAAAGATCATGACCATTAGAAAGCAATTACGGACTCCTCTTTGAATCTGCGTATTCCTCCAGGGCTTAGCTGTCCTGGGATCTGCCATCTGCGAGGGCCTGGGATCGGGAGAGACACTTAAGTGTTTTAGTACTATATCTCTTGACACAATGATGAAAATAATCATGGCCTCTAAACCTTCAAGCTGCATACTGGATCCTATTCCTACTAAACTGCTGAAGGAGCTGCTTCCCTGTGCTTGGCCCTCCCTATGTTGAACATAATAAACAGCTCTCTATCCACCGGATGTGTACCAAACTCACTAAAAGTGGCAGTAATAAAGCGCCTCTCTTGAAAAAGCCAAACCTTGACCCGAAAAATATAAAAAACTATCGGCCTATATCGAATCTTCCATTCCTCTCAAAAAATTTTAGAAAAAAGCTGTTGCGCAGCAACCTCACTGCCTTTCTGAAGACAAACAATGTATACGAAATGCTTCAGTCTGGTTTTAGACCCCATCATAGCACTGAGACTGCACTTGTGAAGGTGGTAAATGACCTTTTAATGGCGTCAGACCGAGGCTCTGCATCTGTCCTCGTGCTACTAGACCTTAGTGCTGCCTTTGACACCATCGATCACCACATTCTTTTGGAGAGACTGGAAACCCAAATTGGTCTACACGGACAAGTTCTGGCCTGGTTTAGATCCTACCTGTCGGAAAGATATCAGTTTGTCTCTGTGAATGGTCTGTCCTCCGACAAATCAACTGTACATTTCGGTGTTCCTCAAGGTTCCGTTTTAGGACCACTATTGTTTTCACTATATATTTTACCTCTTGGGGATGTTATTCGAAAACATAATGTTAACTTTCACTGCTATGCGGATGACACACCGCTGTACATCTTCAATGAAACATGGTGAAGCCCCAAAATTGCCCTCGCTAGAAGCCTGTGTTTCAGACATAAGGAAGTGGATGGCTGAAAACTTTTCACTTTTAAACTCGGACAAAACAGAGATGCTTGTTCTAGGTCCCAAGAAACAAAGAGATCTTCTGTTCAAATCTGACAATTCATCTAGATGGTTTAAGTCGTCTCAAATAAAACTGTGAAGGACCTCGGTGTTACTCTTGACCCTGATCTCTCTTTTGACGAACATATCAAGACTGTTTCAAGGACAGCTTTTTTCCATCTACGTAACATTGCAAAAATCAGAAATTTTCTGTCCAAAAATGATGCAGAAAAAATTAATCCATGCATTTGTTACTTCTAGGTTAGACTACTGCAATGCTCTATTTTCCGACTACCGGATAAAGCACTAAATAAACTTCAGTTAGTGCTAAATACGGCTTGCTAGAATCCTGACTAGAACCAAGAAATTTGATCATATTACTCCAGTGCTAGCTTCCCTACACTGGCTTCCTGTTAAGGCAAGGGCTGATTTCAAGGTTTTACTGTTAACCTATAAAGCATTACATGGGCTTGCTCCTACCTATCTTTCCGAGTTGGTCCTGCCGTACATACCAATACGTACGCTACGGTCACAAGAGAGGCCTCCTAATTGTCCCTTGAATTTCTAAGCAAACAGCGGGAGGCAGGGCTTTTCTCCTATAGATCTCCATTTCTATGGAACAGTCTGCCTACCCATGTGAGAGACGCAGACTCGGTCTCAACCTTTAAGTCTTTACTGAAGACTTATCTCTTCAGTAGGTCATATGATTGAGTGTAGTCTGGCCCAGGAGTGTGAAGGTGAACGGAAAGGCTGGAGCAACGAACAGCCCTTGCTGTCTCTGCCGGGCCGGTTCCCCTCTCCACTGGGGTTCTCTGCCTCCTAACCCTGTTGCAGGGGCTGAGTCACTGGCTGCTGGTGCTCTTTCATGCCGTCCCCTGGGAGGGGGTGCGTCACTTGAGTGGGTTGAGTTACTGACGTGATCTTCCTGTCTGGGTTGGCGCCCCCCTTGGTTTGTGCTGTGGTGGAGACCTCTGTGGGCTATACTCGGCCTTGTCTCAGGATTGTAAGTTGGTGGTTGGGGATATCCCTCTAGTGGTGCGGGGGCTGTGCTTTGGCCGGAGTGGGTGGGGTTATATCCTTCCTGTTTGGCCCTGTCCGGGCGGTTTCTTCGGATGGGGCCACAGTGTCTCGGACCGCTCCTGTCTCAGCCTCCCAGTATTTATGCTGCAGTAGTTTATGTGTCGGGGGCTGGGGTTAGTTGGTTATACCTGGAGTACTTCTCCTGTCTTATCCAGTGTCCTGTGTGAATTTCCAAGTATACTCTCTCTAATTCTCTCATTCTCTCTTTCTCTCTGAGGAACCTGAGCCCCTAGGACCATACGTCAGGACTACCGGGCATGATGACACCTTGCTGTCCCCAGTCCGCCTGGCCTTGCCTATTCCAGTTTCAACTGTTCTGCCTGCGGCTACGAAACCCCCTACCTGTCCCAGACCTGCTGTTTTCAACTCTTTAATGATCGGCTATGAAAAGCCAACTGAGAGACCTGAGCCCTAGGACCATACGTCGGGATTACCGGCCGTGGTGACTCCTTGCTGTCCCCAGTCCGCCTGGCCTTGCTGCTATTCCAGTTTCAACTGTTCTGCCTGCGGTTATGGAACCCTACCTGTCCCAGACCTGCTGTTTTCAACTCTTAATGATCGGCTATGAAAAGCCAACAGATTTATTCCTGATTATTATTTGACCATGCTTGTCACTTATGAACATTTTTGAACATCTTGGCATGGTTCTGTTATAATCTCCACCCGGCACAGCCAGAAGAGGACTGGCCACCCCTCATAGCCTGGTTCCTCTCTAGGTTTCTTCCTAGGCTTTCGCCTTTCTAGGGAGTTTTTCCTAGCCACCGTGCTTCTACACCTGCATTACTAGCTGTTTGGGGTTTTAGGCTGGGTTTCTGTACAGCACTTCGAGATATTAGCTGATGTAAGAAGGGCTATATAAAATAAAATTGATTGATTGATTGAACACAAGCCAGGTACAGGCCCAGGGACCCACAGGCTGATATTTATCCAGAAAAACCTGAGAAAATTCAGAGAGATAGTAAATCCATGTTTTGTATTGAGAGAGACATGCCTCTTGCATGTGTGTAGATCTTTGTTTTGGTAGCACTTTGTGGACACGCTGTCATCTACTTGTTGCCCTCCGACCCTTTTATTTCAGTAGGAAAGGAATTATGCGAGAAATGTCAGTGGAAACGCTTACGCGTAAATATTGATATAACCACAACCATACTGAAGTAAATATTGATATAACCACCACCATACTGAAGTAAATATTGATTTAACCACCACCACCACACTGAAGTAAATATTGATATAACCACCACACTGAAGTAAATATTGATATAACCACCACACTGAAGTAAATATTGATATAACCACCACACTGAAGTAAATATTGATATAACCACCACACTGAAGTAAATATTGATATAACCACCACACTGAAGTAAATATTGATATAACCACCACACTGAAGTAGATATTGATATAACCAGCCACACTGAAGTAAATATTGATATCCACCACACTGAAGTAAATATTGATATAACCACCACACTGAGCAAATATTGAGTTTAACCACCACCACCACACTGAAGTAAATATTGATATAACCACCACCACCACACTGAAGTAAATATTGATATAACCACCACGACTGAAGTAAATATTGATATAACCACCACCACCACACTGAAGTAAATCTTGATATAACCACCACACTGAAGTAAATATTGATATAACCACCACACTGAAGTAAATATTGATATAACCACCACCACACTGAAGTAAATATTGATATAACCACCACCACACTGAAGTAAATATTGATATAACCACCACCACCACACTGAAGTACATATTGATATAACCACCACACTGAAGTAATTTGATATAACCACCACCACCACCACACTGAAGTAAATATTGATATAACCACCACCACCACACTGAAGTAAATATTGATATAACCACCACACTGAAGTAAATATTGATATAACCACCACCACCACACTGAAGTAAATATTGATATAACCACCACCACCACACTGAAGTAAATATTGATATAACCACCACACTCAAGTAAATATTGATATAACCACCACCACCACACTGAAGTAAATATTGATATAACCACCACACTGAAGTAAATATTGATATAACCACCACACTGAAGTAAATATTGATATAACCACCACACTGAAGTAAATATTGATATAACCACCACACTGAAGTAAATATTGATATAACCACCACACTGAAGTAAATATTGATATAACCACCACACTGAAGTAGATATTGATATAACCACCACACTGAAGTAAATATTGATATAACCACCACACTGAAGTAAATATTGATATAACCACCACACTGAAGTAAATATTGATTTAACCACCACACTGAAGTAAATATTGATATAACCACCACCACCACACTGAAGTAAATATTGATATAACCACCACACTGAAGTAAATATTGATATAACCACCACCACCACACTGAAGTAAATATTGATATAACCACCACACTGAAGTAAATATTGATATAACCACCACACTGAAGTAAATATTGATATAACCACCACCACACTGAAGTAAATATTGATATAACCACCACCACCACACTGAAGTACATATTGATATAACCACCACACTGAAGTAAATATTGATATAACCACCACCACCACCACACTGAAGTAAATATTGATATAACCACCACCACCACACTGAAGTAAATATTGATATAACCACCACACTCAAGTAAATATTGATATAACCACCACACTGAAGTAAATATTGATATAACCACCACCACCACACTGAAGTAAATATTGATATAACCACCACACTGAAGTAAATATTGATATAACCACCACCACCACTGAAGTAAATATTGATATAACCACCACCACCACACTGAAGTAAATATTGATATAACCACCACCACCACACTGAAGTAAATATTGATATAACCACCACCACCACACTGAAGTAAATATTGATATAACCACCACACTCAAGTAAATATTGATATAACCACCACCACCACACTCAAGTAAATATTGATATAACCACCACCACACTGAAGTAAATATTGATATAACCACCACCACCACACTGAAGTAAATATTGATATAACCACCACCACACTGAAGTAAATATTGATATAACCACCACCACCACACTAAAGTAAATATTGATATAACCACCACCACCACACTAAAGTAAATATTGATATAACCACCACCACCACACTGAAGTAAATATTGATATAACCACCACACTCAAGTAAATATTGATATAACCACCACACTCAAGTAAATATTGATATAACCACCACACTGAAGTAAATATTGATATAACCACCACCACCACACTGAAGTAAATATTGATATAACCACCACCACCACACTGAAGTAAATATTGATATAACCACCACACTGAAGTAAATATTGATATAACCACCACACTGAAGTAAATATTGATACACTGTTCATTTCCTACAGACAACCTCAATGACAAACGAACGAAGTCCTGCTTCACTAATTTTAACGCGCTCCAATTGGCTTTCATGGTTCTGATGTAGCGACCGGTAGACAGTGTCCTTGGCCCCGCCTGCGTTCATGCAGGAACGCCAATGAATTGCGGGCTGCAGTTGCACCCTATTGACCCACATTGCGATCAATCTATTCATGTTTCTGCTCAGATAGAGAGCATGGTACGCATGCAAAATTATATGTATTCAGATAAAGCTCTTTACATCTATACTGACATAGCTAATACTGTAATACTAATGCTGGAGGTCGCTGTAATGTAAAAGTGTACGGTACTTTTTCGTAATGGGGCAAGCAAAAAAGCACTTCCATTTAATTTCCTACAGACAACTTCAATGACAAACGAACGAAGTCCTGCAATCGTTAATCTTAACGCGCTCCAATTGGCTTCATGGCTCGCTGGATAATCCTCCTGACTGACGTAGTTACTGTATCATTGGACCATTTCTATTTCAATCACCAATGGGCGTTCTTCACGACCATTGCCCATGTAAACTATTGGCCTAGTAGCAGTGACAGGTGAATTCCATTGGTTAGCTATTACATGACGCTCCCGTCCTTCGACTCTCCCAACCTCCCGGTTATCAGAACCACTCACTCTGTAGCTTCAATGAAACTAAATTCACTCTGTCCCGGCGGAAGACAAACATATGTCTTGCAGAAGAACTCGCTCCGGAGAGCCCCGGCCTTGAGCCTGTTGACCACGGGCTTGCTGAGCTGCCGTACACCGAGGTAGAGGAGCTTGGCGATGGGGAAGGCACCGACAGCCATCTTAACGGAAACACTTATTCTTCTTCTGTGAGTATTTTAGGGCTAATACACCGGAAACCGTGTATTGCCGCCGCCTACTGGATGCGGGAACTAAAGGGGGAAATCCAAAACGGAAAAGAGAAATAAAGCTAAAATGTTTAATCCCACTCAAACATCCGAAAACAAAATACGGACGGAACATTCGTTGACAGGGATTCCTTGTAATGCCTCTGCAAAATACCTGAGTCCCCCTCAAAAAAATGCTCAGCCACACTCACACGGTTGCCTATTTTCTCAGATTACCTCTTTAATTGCGCTGTGCGGTTTTGAACCAATGCAATAAACGATACAGAGTCCACCTTTTTAACACGTGATCATGTTGACGATTAACATTTACTGAAGTCTTTAATCCAACTACCATGGTTCTTCAAGATTACTCCATTCTTCCACTCTTCTCACCGCCATCCAGATAGGAGACATTCTGGACAGCCCTTACTCTTTGCCACCTCTGTCTCCCTTCACCCCTAACAGGGCACTTCCAGGAAT
Organism: Coregonus clupeaformis; assembly: GCF_020615455.1. Taxonomy (NCBI): domain Eukaryota; kingdom Metazoa; phylum Chordata; class Actinopteri; order Salmoniformes; family Salmonidae; genus Coregonus; species Coregonus clupeaformis. The sequence goes on along the minus strand of NW_025538958.1, from coordinate 7,159 downwards.
TTGGGCGCAAATGTTCGCCACCACAGCTTTCGCCTCAACTGGTATACAATACTCTAGCTCCTTGATCAAGACTCTCAGCCCCATTACATTACACAAGAGTCATTGAACGAAAGCATCTTCTGTACAGGGCGGTTTTTTTTAAGACCCAACACTTGGTCTGAACATTAACATGCATGCTTTGCGGTCTCGTTTTGGAATCATAAGGATATTTTCTTTCATATCAGCGAGAGATAATTGAAAAAAAAACAAAATGTTGAATTGATACACGCCTTTATAGGGCTAGGATTCCCACACGGCCATATTTCCATGTTATGGCGCTTGTTTATGGAAAACAGACAGAAGACACAAACATGTTGTCACTGAACAATTCCTGTTCGACTGCAACTGTGTTAAAACTGGCTAAAACAGTGTGTATTTTGCGTTTGTGATATTATTTTGATGTGATATGATAGTAAAGGGATTTATGTTTCTAGAACCGTACCGCAAGATTAAGAATCGATTCATAGTTTAGATGGAGTATTTGGCACATCCAAATACTCCCATCCAAATCATGCATCATTCATAATTGAGTAACGTTAGTCCTTTAAGTCCAATATTGACTAATATACCCTCCTTGTCTACATACAACTTGACCACATGTTCAAATATTTTAAATGTGCACTGCAATTTCGCGCATGAAGGCTCATTACAGGGTCTGTCCACATAACCCAAATATACAATGTGAAAGGAGAGACTTTTTCTTCAAAGATCAATAATAATGGATGGAATGGGCATCCTCACTCCATCCACCAGTCGATCGGCGTGCACCAACCACTCCATCCACCGTAGGGGTCAGTCGGCTGCACCAACCACTCCATCCACCTAGGGTCAGTGGCGCACCCAACCACTCCATCCACCTGTGGGGGTCGTCGGCGTACACCAACCACTCCATCCACCTAGGGGTCAGTCGGCGTACCAACCACTCCATCCACCGTAGGGGTCATCGCACGCCAACCACCCATCCACCCTGGTCGTCGGCGTGCACCAACCACTCCATCCACCGTAGGTCATGCGTGCACCAACCACTCCATCCACCGTAGGTCGGCGTGCACCAACCACTCCATCCACCGTAGGGGTCGGTCGGGTGCACCAACCACTCCATCCACCGTGAGGTCGTCGGCGTGCACCAACCACTCCATCCACCTAGGGTCTGTCGTCGTGCACCAACCACTCCATCCACCGTAGGGGCGTCGGCGTGCCACCATCCATCACCGTGGGGTCATGTACACCAACCATCTCCATCCACCGTAGTCAGTCAGCGTGCACCAACCACTCCATCCACCATATCGGGTTCAGTCGGCGTCACCAACCACTCCATCCACCGTAGGGGTCAGTCGCGTGCACCAAACCACTCCATCCACCATCGGGGTCAGTCGGCGTGCACCAACCACTGCCTCTACTTCCTTCAGTTACATACTCTGCTCTCACTCTAGCGATACTCAGAGATAACCCCTTGATAGGCACCCTGCTTCACAGATCCACACACGACACATTCCAATCCAATATCTTTTTCAGGTGCAAAGCCCACTTCTTCTGCTCCTCGGATACACACAAAAACAAAATAAGCCCTCTTCTTCTTCTTCTCCTTCTCCTTCTCCTTCTTCTTCTTCTTCTTCTTCTTCTTCTTCTTCTTCTTCTTCTTCCTCCTCACTGACGCAACCTCATCCAACGCATCTGCGATCTTCATCTAGATGTCAAACGGATGTCAGGGCCGTGTAGAAATGGTGTGGTGTGGAATCAGGTGCAGAAGCAGATTGATAGTCCAATAATCTTTACTGGAAAGTGCGAGGCAATAATCCAAAAACAGCCAGAGGCGAAACGCACACAGGCGTTAATACATGCGATAAACAGGCGCAAAACTCTTCTCAACCAAGTAAGCAATACAAGGCGTACTCAAACACAGGTACATAAATGACACCTAACATCAGAAACAATTACACACAACACTACACTAACAACAAGGAAACTAAATAGGGTGCTTAATTAGACATAACACAAGACAGGTGTGGCTAACAGACAAAAACTAGTCAAACAGAAAACATAGAGCGTGGCATAGCTAGTACTCGAGACGACGTACCGGCTGAAACCTGCCCGAACAAGGAGGAGGAGCTGCCTCGGCCGAAACCGTGGATAGTACCCTTGACGCGCGCTCCAGCCGTGGCGCCGACTCCCAGCCTCGGGCGCCCAGGAGGCGCCGGGCACGTGGATGACTCCACGATGGGTCGGGTCATCAGGGACGGATCCAGAATATCCCTCCTTGCACCCAGCCCGCTCCTCCGGACCGTACCTCCCCACTCCACAGATATTGGGAGACCCCCATCCGGCGTCTGAATCCAGGATGGTCCGAATAGTGTACGCCGGAGCCCCCTCTCTCCAACGGGGTGGAGGAGTCTCCTCAATCTCGAAGTCCTGGAGTGGACCAGCCACCGGCCTGAGGAGAGGCCTGGAATGAGGGGTTAATTTCTTGTAATCAAGGTAGGTAGTTCTAACCTGTAACACACCTCATTCACCTCCTCAGGACTTTCAAAGGCCCCACAAACCGCCGACCCAGCTTCCGCAGGGCAGGCGGAGGGGGTAGGTTTCTGGTTGAGAGCCAGACTCGATCTCCAGGTGCGTGACACCTGGCCCCTCACTGCGGCGTGGGTCGGCGCTCGTCTTCTTTGTCGACGTATGGCACGCTGCAGATGGCATGAGACAGCGTTCCACGCTCTCCTCCGAGCGCCCTACCCACTGCCATCCACGCGGGTCCTCGCGATCTGGCTCTCATGCCACGGTGCCAGGAACCAGCTGAGTCCCTAAGACACACTGAAAAGGGGTTAGTCTAGTGTGAGTGGCGGAGAGAAGGTTCTGTACCATCTCGGCCCAGGGCACATATCTCGCCCACTCCTCCCGGCCGGTCCTGACAATATGACCTCAGAAACCTACCCACATCCTGGTTGACTCTTTCGACCTGCCCATTGCTCTCCGGGTGGTAACCTCTGGTAGCTCACCGAGACCCCCCAAACGTTCCATAATGCTCTCCAGACTCTGGGAGGTAAACTGGGGGGCCTCGATCAGACACTATATCCTCGGTACCCAATGCCGAAGACGTGAGCCAATAGAGCCTCACGCGGTCTGTAGGGCAGTGGAAGACCCGGCATGGGAAGGAGACGAAGGCCTTGAGAACCGATCCACAACGACCAGGATGGTGGTATTCCCCCTGAGAGGGAGGGAAGATCGGTAACAAAATCCACCGAGAGAGTGAGACCAGGGTCGCTGGTGGAACGGGCAGGGGGCTGTAACTTACCCTGGGCAGAATGTCTGGGTGCCTTCACACTGGCACATATTGAGCAGGAGGAGACATAAACCCTCACATCCTGGCTAATGTTGGCCACCAGTACTTCATACTAAGGCGGTGCACCGTCCGGCCAATACCCGGATGTCCAGAGAGGGCGACGTGGCCCAATAATCAACCGATCCCGCCTCGACGGACGACGTCCACCACCGGACACTGTGGAGGACTAGGTCGTTCGCAACGCCGCTCGATCTCCCAGATCGACCTCCCACACCACGATGCCACCAGACACGCTCCGGTAGTATGGGAATGGACTCCAAGCACCTCTCCTCCCGCGTCCATACCGGCGGGGACAGAGCATAACTGCCTTCCCGTTCTGGGACCCAGGGATGTAAGTGATCTTAAACACAAACCGGGCGAGAAACATAGTCCATCGAACCTGGCCGAGATTTAGTCTTCCTAGCGGCCGAATATATTCGGTTACGGTGATCGTTCGAATAGGGAAAGGGTGCTGAGCCCCTCAAGCCAATGCCTCCACACCTTTAGGGCCTGGACTACGGCTAACAGCTCCCTGTCCCCTATAATTCCGCTCCGCGGACGAGCTTCTTAGAATAAAAAGCACTAAAGGGAGCTTAGGTGTGTACCGACGTTGAGATAGAACGGCCCCAATACCGCCTGGACCAGCGATCCCTACCTCAACTTGAAACGGTAAGTGGGATCCGGTGCGCCAACACCGGAGCCAGGTAAACAGGTCCTTCAGTCTCCCAAAAGCCCTGTCCGCCTCAGCCGACCACTGCAAGCGCACCGAACCCCCTTCAGAAGAGACGTAATGGGAGCTGCCACCTGTCCAAAACCCGGATAACCTCCGTGTAATTCGCAGAAACCAAATGTTTTAACTGTCGTTGGGGTTTACCAATTACGCACGCGCGGACACTCGGTCCACCTCCATTTCTCACCCCTGACGACAGACAACAAGTAACCCAAAGGAAACTGACTCCTGGAACAGGCATTTCTCAGCCTTGACATACAGGTCATACTCCAACAGTCTCCTCAATACCCTGCGCACCAGGGCTACATGCTCGCCAGTAGGGTGTCCCACCAGAATATCACCGATGTACACCACCACTCCCCTGCGCCTGCATGTCCCCGGAAAATTTCATGCTACAAACGATTGGAAGACTGATGGACATTCATTAACCCATATGGCATGACCAGAGATACTCGTAATGGCCGGAGGTTGTACTAAATGCTGTCTTCCACTCATACGCCTTCCTAATGCGCACCAAATTACTATGCGCTCCTGAGGTCCAATTTTGTGAAGAATCGGTCCCGTGCAATGACTCCGTACGTCCCAATCAGCGGAAGTGGATAACCATATTTAACAGTCACCTGATTGAGACCGCGGTAATCAATACACGGACGCAGACCTCCATCCTTCTTCTTCACAAAAAAGAAGCTTGAGGACGCGGGAAGTGGAGGTCCGTATGTATCCCTGTCTCAGAGACTCGGCAATGGAAGTTTCCATTGCCCTTTTTCTCCTCCTGTGACAAAAGGATACACATGGCTCGGAGCGCTGCTCCTGTCTGAGGGTCTATCGCACAATCCCCCTGTCTATGAGGTGCAATCGTGCCGCCTCGGGTTTTACTAAACACGAGTGCCAAATCCTCATACTCAGGAGGGAATGTGCAGTGCGGACATCTGGTTCGGACTCTCCACCGGAAGGTCACCCTACGGAAACACCCAGACATAACCCCTCACACTGAGCAGACTCACCCTTTAAGAGAGCCTTCTCTCGGCTACAAAATAGTAGGATCATGGGTAGTCAACCAGGAGAAGCCCCAGTCCACCGGGATACGCAGGAGAGTCAATCAGATAGAGTTGAATCATCTCCTCATGACCCCCCCTGCGTCATCATCCTAAGTGGCTGTGCTGAGCTCCCCCAATCCACCCAGATCTAACGGACACTATCTAAGGCATGTACGGGGAAAGGCTTATCGACTGGAAGCGGAGGGAATCCCTAACTTAACACAGTTTCCGATCTATAAAATTACCCAGCTGCGCCTGAATCGACTAACGCCTTATACTGGGAAGCGATGGTGCAACCTGTGGAAAACAAACAGGTATGTAAAAGTGGACGACAGAAGCTCTGGGTAAGTAGGGCGCCTACTCACCTGGGAGAACTCCCCACTGTATGGCCCCTGCCATCTCCCCTCCTCAGGGACCCCTCCCCAGCACCTAGCCACGGTGTGCCCTCCCAGCCACACTTGGTGCAGGGAGACTGCTCCCCCTCGGGTTCCTTCCCTTTGTTCTAAGCGCAGCCCTCCGAGCTCCATCGGACTCGGCTCGGAGAGGTGCTGGAGGGGTTGGAATGGGAAAGCCCCCATCTGGGACCCCTGATGGGTCGTGAGTAGGTTGTCCAGACGAATAGCCATGTCCACAAGCTGGTCAAAGGTTAAAGTAGCGTCCCTACACGCTAACTCCCTACGGACGTCCTCCCTAAGGCTACACCTAAAATGGTCTATGAGGGCCCTCTCGGTTCCACCCCGCTCAGCCGCTAGAGTCCGGAACTCCAGTCTGCGATTCTTGAGCCTCCTCTTCCCCCTGTCGGAGGTGGAATAGACGTTCCCCGCCCTCTTCCCTCTGGTGGATGGTCAAAGACCGCAGCGGGAGAACTCCGCATAGGTGACTGTGGCGGAGTCTATTCCCCTCCATTCGGCGTTGGCCCACCAACGCCTTGCCGGTGAGACAGGAGATGAGGGCGGAAACGCTCGTATCCCGAGGGCGCCGGGTGTCTATAGTGGCCAGGTAGAGCTTCCACTTGCAAAAGGAAACCCTGACACCCGGCAGCGGAGCCGTCGTGTGCATCTCGGGAGCGGAGCCGAATCCCACTGGGTTCGGTGGATGAGTAGGCAGGTTCTCTGGTGGTGATGGAGCGACTCGGTGGGGCTGGGAACACCGCTGATCTCCCAGCCGAAGAGTGTCCATGACGCCCTCAACGCGTGCCCGATCCGATTGATGCGATGTTCTCTGTCCCTGGAGACGGTCCTCCACGCTGTCGACTTGTGCTCCTGCTGATTCCATCCCTAAGGTGTGTATCTGTCAGGACCGTGTAGAAATGGTGTGGTGTGGGAATCAGGTGCAGAAGCAGATTGATAGTCCAATAATCTTTAACGGAAAGTCTGAGGCAATAAATCCAAAAACAGCCAGAGGCGAAACGCACACAGGCGTAGAATACAAGCGCGCATAAACAACAAAACTCTTCTCAACCGAGAAGTAAGCAATACAGGAGGCGTACCAAACACAGGTACGAAATGACACCTAACATGAAACAATTACACACAACACTACACTAACAACAAGGAAACTAAATAGGGTGCTTAATTAGACATAACACAAGACAGGTGTGGCTAACAGACAAAACTAGTCAAACAGAAAACATAGAGCGGTGGCAGCTAGTACTCCGGAGACGACGACCGGCGAAACCTGCCCGAACAAGGAGGAGGAGCTGCCTCGGCCGAAACCGTGACAACGGATCTCCCAGGTAACTCCAGTGGTGGAAAAAGTACACATAAAAGTGAAAGTCACTGAGTAAAATACTACTTGAGTAAAAGTCTAAAAATATTTTGGTTTAAATATACTTCAGTATCAAAAATAAATGTAATTGCTAAAATATACTTAAGTATCAAAAGTAAAATTATAAATCATTTACAATTCCTTATATTAAGCAACCAGACGGCACCATTTTTTTTTTTAATCCGAGAGAGTCAGAGGCACAAACTCTCCCAACACTCAGACATAATTTAAAAATGACCATTTGTGTTTAGTGGAGTCTCCACATCAGAGGCA
>NW_025538957.1:0-15639 GCF_020615455.1 Coregonus clupeaformis | reverse complement strand
ATATATATTTTTATATTAATATAGTGTTCAAAAATGTATTTCAATTTTTATTATTTATCGGTGTGCCCTATCGGTGTGCTCTACTATAGACACTCCCCCTTTTTGCGTTGTACCCAACGCAACGAATTTAGAAAATTTAGAACGGAATTCTCATCACACAGCAAATACCAGCAAAAACGCCACATAAGTAATTTAATGGTACATCCTCTGCGCACACACACTCTGACTCACAAAAGCGACCAGCGCCCCAATGTTTGTGATTAAGCTCACCTTATCTGCCGGCTTCTTGAGCGGGAGTCACTTTTGTAGCCCAGGAATGGAATGCAGAGAAAAAAGTATCACGTCCCCCCAAAAAAAACCTTGTCGCCATTAATGTGGTGAAAAAGACAAACGTTACTGATAATGCCGTGATGAAGAAGTCCGCTGACACTGTACTTTGTTTATAAAGGTTTATTATAACAAAGAGTTTCAGCGTCAGATTTACAGATATCCCGCAGATATCTGAAGAACAGCCGAGCCAATTCTGTAATTTGCTATTCCCCTCTCCCTTGTTCAAGACCTGGCATTTATATCCTATGTGACATAGTATGGCGTGATTTTTAATACACCAATCCCTGGCTTTTCTACATATCTTCCCATAACCTTTTTTCCAGGAATTTATTAATGCTTTCCAGATGTTTCAGCAAGCAGAGCCAAGTTTCCTCTAACACACTTTTTGCAAACGTCAGCACAATCATAGACCCTAAGACACTACATCCTCTGTGTCTCTGCAAATGCGTGTGATGCAATTGTAGCGTATTGTTTCTTGTTATTGTGTTAGGTTGTTCTGTGAATTTGCTCTCAGGGAAGGGACTGATAGAAGAAGAGAAAGAAGGGGAACACATTGTTCACTTTGGCCCAACGTCTAGAAACCTATGTGTGCAAGGTCACTGAATCAGCCTATTGCCTCCTGAGAGCAGAGACGCCTAGTTTGTGCATGAGTACAAAGAGTGCTGAATGAAGAGCACCCTTCAGCTTCTGACAGACTTGTACTTTTAGTATTACGTTTGTTGTAACCTCTCCGGCCATGATAATAAAGATCTGTTCATTTAACTTTTTGACTTGGAGGAATTTCCACAACAATTTGGCGTCACGAAACAGGATGATTGATTCTACCTGAGCTCGGCAGTGAGGGTCTGCGAGGAACACTGGTGGCACATTCCATGTGAAGGCATGCAAGGGAAATTCCTTTCGACCAAAGATGACGAGGACCCGCCCAGACCAGACCTCCACTGTGGGCTGCCCTGGAGAAAACACATAATCTACTGAAACCTAGAAGGACTGACAACTGAATTTCAGTAAGTTAATTTAAATGAATTTTGAACAATAAGAACTGTTTTGAGAAGCTTAGAAAAGGATCCAGAGTCCCAAGAGGGACTAGGCGGGGGTAGTAGAGACCTTGTCGGCAATGCTGTCTGTAGGTATTTAGGAATACTTACATAGTTCTGGGAACTACATGGAAGTTCTGGGAACTCCATTTTAAGGAATTTAAGAATATCAAGTAGTTCTGGGAACTACATGGAAGTTCTGGGGAACTCCGTTTTAGGATTTGGAGAATAGTAAGTGATTGAGTGGAAAGAGTTTTGTATGATTGACAAATTTACTGAAAAGGGAAATTAGTTCCCATATTGACTGAGCGATAAGTTGCAATGACTGAGCTGACGGTGCATGTGTCCCCATGCGAAGTTCATGCCATTATTACACAGGCTAAAACTGCCCATCTTACACCTGAAAGATTGCTAGACCATCAGAACATCCGTTTGAAGATGTCTCATGTTACACTGAAGAGATGTGCTGTACCTAACCCCTACTCTCCTCCCCTACAGCTGATGCCGGTGAAGAACATGACTCTGAATTGACCATTGAGATTGACTGTAGCCCTAGGCTTCACCTAAAAGACATTCCTCTTTTGAATTCGGACTTTGGAGTTTTTGTGTTGATGGCTCTGCCCAGCTTAAATGTCAAGGGTGAACCTTTAGTAGGCTATGCTGTTGTCACCGCTGTTCAAACTGTGGAAAGTGCTAGACTCCTCCTCACTTGTCTGCTCAGGTTGCAGGAGTTATTTGGTTTAACCAGCATGTATTTTGGCTAAGGATTGCTCTGTTACATATCTACACTGATCGTAGATATGCATTTGGTGTTGTGCACGATTTTGGCACGTTGTGGAAGAATAGAGGATTTTTTTTCTTTGTCTGGAAAAACTATTGCTCAGTGATCTTATCTCCTCTTTGCTAGACGCCGATCAGCTCCCTCATCTATTGCGGTGGTTATGTGCCAAGCACACACTTCTGCAAAGGACGCTAAGGAACGCTAAAACTGATTATGCGTCCAAGCTGGTTGATTCCTCTTCAACCCCCTTCTATAGATGGCAGCAGTTCCTGTTCCCACTAACCCCTTCTCTTCTAATTATTTTGTTGTTTTGTCAGGCAGCACGCTGATGCAACTGAGAAAAGGTGGTCGGCTGAACACTGTCACAAGGACACCTCGGGTGTATGGCTTGATGATTCTAATAGACCTGCCACGCCCTGTTGTACTTTCCAATACCTTGCTAAATTGTCACATGGTCAAAAGGAGGGATGGTGGATCTTGTAAATAAATATTGGAGTACAGTAGGATTTACTGTGTTTGCTGAATTCTTTTGTAAGAAGTGTGTGATCTTGTATGACTAATAATGTTGGACGTGGCATTTCAGTATCCCCCGTGTCCCATACCAGGCCAGAGGGCCCCTTTGAGCACTTGATGATGGACTTCATTGAGTTGACCCCTTGTGAGGGCAACAAGTATCGTTTTGGTGATTGTTGACATATTTTCTAAATGGATTTAAGCTTTTCCTTGCAGGAGAGCTACAGCAGCAACGATGTTTACGTTTACGTTTACGTCATTTAGCAGACGCTCTTATCCAGAGCGATGGCTTCTGAGAGATCATACCAAGGTGGGGTCTGCCGTCAAAAGTCTCCTCCGACAATGGTCAACATTTTGTGAATGAGATTGTTCAATCCCTTCCAGAGGCTTTACATAGATTTATTTGAGAACCCATTGTGCCGATCATCCTCAATCCGGGGGTCGCGGTAGAACAGGCAAACCAAACCCTAAAAACGAAATTGATTAAGCTGATTGGTGAAACAAGCCTGACATGGGTGAAGGGTGCTTCCATTGGCACTTTGATGAGTATGAGAGGCAGATCCCACACAGTGACTGGTCTCTCTCCCCATGAGGTGCTGACAGGGCGATCTATGAGAATCAATAACATGCCATTTGCTCAAAACAGGTTGACGTTACAGAGAGAATGGAAGAAGACATGGTAGCATACTGTGTCTCAGCTAACAATGTTCGTAAGACGCTCTTCCCATGGGTGAAGGCTTCTCGCCCAACCCCCTCCGTAGTGCCCTGGTCTGGTCTGGTCCCCGTTGGTGGAGCTGGACTGGACATCGGGTGGAGCGGATTGCTTAGGCCCGGTGTGGAGCAGCTGACCGGTACCTGACCAGGCACCTGAACGGGCACCGGGCTGTGCCGACTGGACGACGCGCACCACAGGCTTGGTGCGGGAAGCAGGGACGGCCGGACCGGCTGACAACGCCGCGACCTGGCCCTGCGGGGGAGCAGGGACGGGCCGAACCGGGCTGGACGAAGCTCCACTGGCTTGGTGCGGGGAGCAGGAACAGGCCGGACTGGGCTGACGACGCGCACCACAGGCTTGGTGCGGGAGCAGAACAGGCCGATCCGGCTGGCGACACTGGCACCATAGCGTGCGGGGAGCAGGATGGGACCAGACGCTGACGGGAGAAGCGCACCACTGGCCGGTGCGCGGAGAGCAGAACGGGCTGGACCGGGCTGACGAGCACCACTGGCTTGGTGCGGGGAGCAGGAACAGGCCGGGCCGGGCTGGCGACGCGCACCATTGACTTGGTGCGGGGAGCAGGAACAGGCCGAGCCGAGCCAGGCTGGCGACACGCACCATAGGCTTGGTGCGAGGGGCAGGAACAGGCCAGGCCGGGCTGGCGACGCGCACCACTTGGCTTGGTGCGAGGGGCAGGAACCGGCCGGGCCGGGCTGGCGACGTGCACACAGGCGGTGCGAGGGACAGGAACAGGCCGGGACCGCACCTGGGAACACACACCACTGGCCTTATACGGGGATCAGGAACGGGCCGACCGGGACTGGCATCACACTTCAGTACCTCCGCCGTGCCTCTACACTTTCCTTCCCTCTAATCACCAATGGCTCCCCGTAACCCGGTGGCCTTCTCTCCTTGTCCACAAACTCGCCCCTTATCTGCCTCAGCAGCCCCGATCGTCCACGGTGTGGGCCCCCCTAAACATTTATTGGGCTTGTCTCTCCCCGTGGCTATGGCCTCCATGGCTCCGCCAGACTCTCCATCCTCTGCTCCCAAGTCCAACCTCTCTCCTCTTCACACGCTGCTTGACCCAGTCGAGGTGGTATCTTCTGTCACGCTCGTCATGATGAAGCGGGCCAAGGCGCAGCGTGATATGCGTACATCTTTTTTATTGAGTACACACAATGAACCAAAACAACAAACGATACGTGGAAGTCCAAGGTCACCAAACACAAACCTTACACGGAACAAGATACCACACCACACAAATGCCAAACGACTACCTAAGTATGGTTCCCAATCAGAGACAACAAGCAACAGCTGATTCACGTTGCGCTCGATTGAGAACTACCCGAGCCAACATAGAAACACAAAAACATAGAAACTAACACCCTGGCTCAACATTAAAGAGTCCCCAGAGCCAGGGCGTGACATCCCTTTTTTAGATATAATTTTAAGGCAGCAAAATGTGAAGACTGTGCAAGGGGTGTGGAATTTCACCATGCACTGTAGATATGCTAACTTTTCTGTTTTATTTTCTCTCTCTCTGTGTGTGTGTGTGTGAGAGAGAAAAGATTGAAATACTTTTCATAGGAATCAAATGAATGCAACATAAGTTACCACATGCATGAAATATTCCACCATTATCAGTTATGACGTTGATTAATTACAAAATAGATGTAAATATCAAAGACCAAAGTGAATGTCATGGTGGCTTAAACTTACAACACCAGTCAGACAAGCTGACACAATGACTGAGAGATGAGAACCATGATATACTGTACACTTAATATTCAGTAACACTACACAGCATTGTTTATGCAGTAGATAACATGACACTGTTTTAAGTATTCACGCTCCTTGAATTTTTCCACATTTTGTTATGTTACAAAGTGGGATTAAAATAGATTTCATTGTAATTTTGTCAACGATCTACACAAAATACTCTGTAATTTCAAAGTGGAAGAATTTGTGTTTCTATTTTTTATTAATGGAAAATTAAACACTAATATAGCTTGATTAGATAAGTATTCAATCCCCTGAGTCAATACATGTTAGAATCACCTTTGGGAGTTATTACAGCTGTGAGTCTTTCTGGGTAAGTCTCTAAGAGCTTTGCACACCTGGATTGTACAATATTTGGCCATTATTCTTTTCAAAATTCTTCAAGCTCTGTCAAATTGGTTGTTTGATCATTGCTAGACAGCCATTTTCAAGTCTTGCCATATACACTGCTCAAAAAAATAAAGGGAACACTTAAACAACACAATGTAACTCCAAGTCAATCACACTTCTGTGAAATCAAACTGTCCACTTAGGAAGCAACACTGATTGACAATAAATGTCACTGCTGTTGGCAAACTCGAATAGACAGCAGGTGGAAATTAAGGCAATTAGCAAGACACCCCCAATAAATGACTGGTTTTGCAGGTGGTGACCACAGACCACTTCTCAGTTCCTATGCTTCCTGGCTGATGTTTTGGTCACTTTTGAATGCTGGTGGTGCTTTCACTCTAGTGGTAGCATGAGACGGAGTCTACAACCCACACAAGTGGCTCAGGTAGTGCAGCTCATCCAGGATGGCACATCAATGTGAGCTGTGGCAAGAAGGTTTGCTGTGTCTGTCAGTGTAGTGTCCAGAGCATGGAGGCGCTACCAGGAGACAGGGCCAGCACATCAGGAGACGTGGAGGAGGCCATAGGAGGGCAACAACCCAGCAGCAGGACTGCTACCTCCGCCTTTGTGCAAGGAGGAGCAGGAGGAGCACTTTGCCAGAGCCCTGCAAAATGACCTCCAGCAGGCCACAAATGTGCATGTGTCTGCTCAAACGGTCAGAAACAGACTCCATGAGGGGTGGTATGAGGGCCCGACGCCTAGAGGTGGGGGTTGTGCTTACAGCCCAACACCGTGCAGGACGTTTGGCATTTGCCAGAGAACACCAAGATTGGCAAATTTGCCACTGGCGCCTGTGCACTTCACAGATGAAAGCAGGTTCACACTGAGCACGTGACAGACGTGACAGAGTCTGGAGACGCCGTGGAGAACGTTCTGCTGCCTGCAACATCCTCCAGCATGACCGGTTTGGCGGTGGGTCAGTCATGGTATGGGGTGGCATTTCTTTGGGGGGGCCGCACAGCCCTCCATGTGCTCGCCAGAGGTAGCCTGACTGCCATTAGGTACCGAGATGAGATCCTCAGACCCCTTGTGAGACCAAATGCTGGTGCGGCTGGCCCTGGGTTCCTCCTAATGCAAGACAATGTGGCTGGAGTGTGTCAGCAGTTCCTGCAAGAGGAAGGCATTGATGCTATGGACTGGCCCGCCCGTTCCCCAAACCTGAATCCAATTGAGCAAATCTGGGACATCATGTCTCGCTCCATCCACCAACGCCACGTTGCACCACAGACTGTCCTGGAGTTGTCGGATGCTTTAGTCCAGGTCTGGGAGGAGATCCCTCAGGAGACCATCCGCCACCTCATCAGGAGCATGCCCAGGCGTTGTAGGGGAGGTCATACAGGCATGTGGAGGCCACACACACTACTGAGCCTCATTTTGACTTGTTTTTAAGGACATTACATCAAAGTTGGATCAGCCTGTAGTGTGGTTCAACACTTTTATTTTGAGGTGACTCCAAATCCAGACCTCCATGGGTTGATACATTTGATTTCCATTGATAATTTTTGTGTGATTGTGTTGTCAGCACATTCAACTATGTAAAGAAAAAAAGTATTTAACAAGATTATTTCATTCATTCAGATCTAGGATGTGTTATTTTAGTGTTCCCTTTATTTTTTTGAGCAGTGTATTTTCAAGCCGATTTTACAATAAGTCAGAATTGTAACTAGGCCAATCAGGAACATTCAATGTCGTCTTGGTAAGCAACTCCAGTGTATTTTTGGCCTTGTGTTTTAGAATTGTCCTGCTGAAAGGTGAATTTGTCTCCCAGTGTCTGTTGGAAAGCAGACTGAACTAAGTTTTCCTCTTAGATTTTGCCCTTGCTTAGCTCTATTCTGTTTGTTTTTATCCTAAAAACTCCCTAGTCATTGCAAAGTTACAAGCATACCCATACCATGATGCAGCCACCACCATGCTTGAAAAATATGAAGAGTGGTTCTCAGTGATGTGTTGTGTTGGATTTTCCCCAAAGGTAACGCTTTGTATTCAGGACAAAAAGTTAATTTTCTTGTCACATTTTTGCAGCATTACTTTAGTGCCTTATCGCAAACAGGATGCATATTTTGGAATATTTTTTATTCTGTACAGGTTTCCTTATTTTCACGCTGTCATTTATGTTAATATTGTGGAGTAACTATTGTAGTGGAAGTGTTAGTGTCCTCTTGTCTCTGCAAATGCGTGTGATGCAATTGTAATTGTTTCTTGTTATTGTGTTAGGATGTTCTGTGAATTTGCTCTCAGGGAAGGGACTGATAGAAGAAGAGAAAGAAGGGAACACATTGTTACTTTGGCCCAACGTCTAGAAACTATGTGTGCAAGGTCATGATCAGCCTATTGCCTCCTGAGAGCAGAGATGCCTAGTTTGTGCATGAGTACAAAGAGTGCTGAATGAAGAGCACCCTTCAGAGCTTCTGACAGACTTGTACTTTTAGTATTACGTTGTTGTAACCTCTCCGGCCATGATAATAAAGATCTGTTCATTTAACTTTGACTTGAGAATTTCCACAACAATTTGGCGTCACGAAACAGGATGATTGATTCTACCTGAGCTCGGCAGTGAGAGTCTGCGAACACTGGTGGCACATTCCATGTGAAGGCATGCAAGGGAAATTCCTTTCTGACCAAAGATGACGCAGTACCCGTCCAGACCAGACCTCCACTGTGGGCTGCCCTGGAGAAAACACATAATCTACGAAACCTAGAAGGACTGACAACTGAATTTCAGTAAGTTAATTTAAATGAATTTTGAACAATAAGAACTGTTTTGAGAAGCTAGAAAAGGGATCCAGAGTCCCAAGAGGGGACTAGGCGGGGAAGAGACCCTGTCGGCAATGTTGTCTGTAGGTATTCAGGGAATACTTACATAGTTCTGGGAACTACATGGAAGTTCTGGGAACTCCATTTTAAGGAATTTAAGAATATCAAGTAGTTCTGGGAACTACATGGAAGTTCTGGGAACTCCGTTTAGGATTTGGAGAATAGTAAGTGATTGAGTGGAAAGAGTTTTTGTATGGATTGACAAATTTACTGAAAAGGGGAAATTAGTTCCCATATTGACTGAGCGATAAGTTGCAATGACTGAGCTGACGGTGCATGTTCCCCATGCGGTTCATGCCATTATTACACAGGCTAAAACTGCCCATCTTACACCTGAAAGATTGCTAGATTATCAGAACATCCGTTTGAAGATGTCTCATGTTACACTGAAGAGATGTGCTGTACTTAACCCCCTCTACTCTCCTCCCTACAGCTGATGCCGGTGAAGAACATGACTCTGAATTGACCATTGAGATTGACTGTAGCCCTAGGCTTCACCTAAAAGACATTCCTCTTTTGAATTCGGACTTTGAGTTTTTTTGTGGATGGCTCTGCCCAGCGAAATGGCAAGGGTGAACCTTTTAGTAGGCTATGCTGTTGTCACCGCTGTTCAAACTGTGGAAAGTGCTAGACTTCCTCCTCACTTGTCTGCTCAGGTTGCAGAGTTATTTGGTTTAACCAGCATGTATTTTGGCTAAGGATTGCTCTGTTAATATCTACACTGATAGTAGATATGCATTTGGTGTTGTGCACGATTTTGGCACGTTGTGGAAGAATAGAGGATTTTTTTTTCTTTGTCTGGAAAAACTATTGCTCACAGTGATCTTGTCTCCTCTTTGCTGACGTGCCGATCAGCTCCCCTCATCTATTGCAGTGGTTATGTGGCAAGCACACACTTCTGCAAAGGACGCTAAGGGAATGCTAAACTGATTATGCGGCCAAGCTGGTTGATTCCTCTTCCCAGGCGTTGTAGGGGAGGTCATACAGGCATGTGGAGGCCACACACACTACCGGCCTCATTTTTGACTTGTTTTAAGGACATTACATCAAAGTTGGATCAGCCTGTAGTGTGGTTTAACACTTTAATTTTGAGGGTGACCCAAATCCAGACCTCCATGGGTTGATACATTTGATTTCCATTGATAATTTTTGTGTGATTGTGTTGTCAGCACATTCAACTATGTAAAGAAAAAAGTATTTAATAAGATTATTTCATTCATTCAGATCTAGGATGTGTTATTTTAGTGTTCCTTTATTTTTTTTGAGCAGTGTATTTTCAAGCCGATTTACAATAAGTCAAAATTGTAACTAGGCCAATCAGGAACATTCAATGTCGTCTTGGTAAGCAACTCCAGTGTATTTTTGGCCTTGTGTCTTAGGTAATTGTCCTGCTGAAAGGTGAATTTGTCCCCCAGTGTCTGTTGGAAAGCAGACTGAACTAAGTTTTCCTCTTAGATTTTGCCCTTGCTTAGCTCTATTCTGTTTGTTTTTATCCTAAAAAACTCCCCTAGTCATTGCAAGTTACAAGCATACCCATACCATGACAGCCACAAGCATGCTTGAAAATATGAAGAGTGGTTCTCAGTGATGTGTTGTGTTGGATTTTCCCCAAAGGTAACGCTTTGTATTCAGGACAAAAGTTAATTTTCTTGTCACATTTTTTGCAGCATTACTTTAGTGCCTTATCGGAAACAGGATGCATATTTTGGAATATTTTTTATTCTGTACAGGTTTCCTTATTTTCACGCTGTCATTTATGTTAATATTGTGGAGTAACTACTTGTAGTGGAAGTGTTAGTGTCCTCTTTGTCTCTGCAAATCGTGTGATGCAATTGTAGCGTATTGTTTCTTGTTATTGTGTTAGGATGTTCTGTGAATTTGCTCTCAGGGAAGGGACTGATAGAAGAAGAGAAAAAGAAGGGAACACATTGTTACTTTGGCCCAACGTCTAGAAACTATGTGTGCAAGGTCATGATCAGCCTATTGCCTCCTGAGAGCAGAGATGCCTAGTTTGTGCATGAGTACAAAAGAGTGCTGAATGAAGAGCACCCTTCAGAGCTTCTGACAGACTTGTACTTTTAGTATTACGTTTGTTGTAACCTCTCCGGCCATGATAATAAAGATCTGTTCATTTAACTTTGACTTGGAGAATTTCCACAACAATTTGGCTCACGAAACAGGATGATTGATTCTACCTGAGCCTCGGCAGTGAGAGTCTGCGAGGAACACTGGTGGCACATTCCATGTGAAGGCATGCAAGGAAATTCCTTTCTGACCAAAGATGACCAGAGTACCCGTCCAGACCAGACCTCCACTGTGGGCTGCCCTGGAGAAAACACATAATCTACGAAACCTAGAAGGACTGACAACTGAATTTCAGTAAGTTAATTTAAATGAATTTTGAACAATAAGAACTGTTTTGAGAAGCTTAGAAAAGGATCCAGAGTCCCAAGAGAGGGGACTAGGCGGGGGCAGAGAGACCCTGTCGGCAATGTTGTCTGTAGGTATTCAGGGAATACCATAGTTCTGGGAACTACATGGAAGTTCTGGGAACTCCATTTTAAGGAATTTAAGAATATCAAGTAGTTCTGGGAACTACATGGAAGTTCTGGGAACTCCGTTTTTAGGATATGGAGAATAGTAAGTGATTGGAGTGGAAAGAGTTTTGTATGATTGACAAATTTACTGAAAAAGGGAAATTAGTTCCGATATTGACTGAGCGATAAGTTGCAATGACTGAGTTGACGGTGCATGTTCCCCATGCGGTTCATGCCATTGCTACACAGGCTAAAACCGCCCATCTTACACCTGCCAGATTGCTAAGATTATCAGAACATCTTTTGAAGATGTCTCAGGATACACTGAAGAGATAAAGTGCTGTACTAACCCTCTACTTCCCTCCCCTACACAGTAGCTGGGATGCCGGTGGAGATACAGTCTGAATTGAACCATTGAGATTGACTGTGTCACGTTAACTAAGCCAGAACCCAGAAGCAGACCAGGACACGATTTCACGTGAGACAAAGGTGTGAGTGTTATTGTAGAGTCCGAGTGAAGCTGAATAATCCAGGGAACAGAGCGGGTGGCGTGGATGGGTTGTTGAGGGTGCGGTGGCTGGTCCGGGTACTGGCTCGGCAGCCGCCGACCATCAGGCGAGAGGTTGGGTGAAAGGTTCGGTGAGATACTGCAGGACAGAACAAAACGGGAGGGTGAGCATACACAGCAATTCAACAAGGTGCAAAACAACAAAAACGCTAACGCTAGAACTCAAGGCTGATACGCTGACAAACATACTGTTATGCGACACCCATCCGCAGGAATATGTTGAAAGGCCAGAGCCTAAGAAGGGTGATGATCAGGACCAGGTGTGCAGATTGCTGATGGGATGCAGGTGCGGAAAACCAGAGCGCTCCTTGAGCGTTAACCCGAACCCCGGGAAACTGGAGAATACGAGCAGGAACACTAGTCACCAGGACAGGACCCGACTCAGACAGCCGGGATCGCCACAGTACCCCTCCGACGAACGCCACCGGCGGCGGACTTCCCGAGCGCCCAGGATGGAGAGCGGTGAAGTCTGATGAGGGTCCAAGACCTGTCGCCGAAGGAATCCAACTCCTCTCTTCAGGGCCATACCCCCCAGTCCACGCAGACACTGGAAACCCCGCCCCGCCCCGCCTGGAATCCATGATGCGACGCACCGCGTAGGCAGAAACCACCTCCCGATCATCCGGAGGAGGAGGAGGAGGAGGCGGAGGGAGGCAACAGAGGACTGGAGGAAGACAGGTTGGAGGCAGGAGACATGAAAGGTGGGATGGACTTGAGCGCCCCGGTAGTTTGAGTCGAACTGCCACTGGATTGATCACCTTTCCACCACAAACGCACTAATGAACTTCGGTAACAACTTCCTAGACTCAGTCCGTAACGAAGACCCCGGCAGCTGGCCAACCAAAACCCTATCTCCGGTGGTATAGGTGGGAGCGGGAACCCGCGACCATTCGCCACTGGAGCTGATACCGGTCCGAAACTCTAAGGAGTGCCTTTCTGGCCCGATGCCAGGTCCGTGGCAACGCTTCGAATACGGGCCTGAACAGAGGCAGACTGAGAGCCTCGAGAAGGAAACAGGGGAGGTTGGCAGGCCATACAGGCACTGGGAAGGGAGACATCCCAGTGGCAGATGTAGGAAGAGTATTGAGGAGCATACTCAACCCAAGGCAACTGAGAGACCCAGAGGTGGGGTTGGAAGAGACCAGACAGCGTGAGCGCTGATTCCATCTTCTGGTTGGCTCTCTCCGCCGGACCAGTGACTGGGGGTGAAAACCAGATGCGAGACTGACCGTAGCCCCACTGGCCAAACAGAAGTGACTTCCAGACAGCAGAGGTAAACTGAGAGGGCCACGGTCGGAAACGATATCACTGGGCTAAACCGTGGACCCTGGAAAACCTCCCCTAACCAGGATCTCGGACGCCTCCGAGGCAGAGGGAAGCTTGGCAATTGGGCACAAAGTGGGCGCAACTTGCTGAATCTGTCCACGCATAGTCAGAAGTCGACCGTGCAGCTCCCTCAGAAGCGGGCAACCCCGCGACGAAGTCCAGGCCTAGATGCGACCATGGCCGCGCGGGGAATAGGAAGGGGGTGAAGTAGTCCAGAGCAGGGCCGATTGGTACTCTTATTCTGCGCACACACCGGACGGGCAGCAACAAAACCCCGAGCTATCCGGCCATGGCAGGCCACCAAAAACGCCTGCGAAGAAAACGCCATGGTCCGAGACCACGCCAGGGTGACAAGCCATCTTGCTGGCGGGGGACCATTTGAGGACAAAGCAGGACGAACCGACTCAGGCACAAACAACCGACCGGGTGGACTGCTACCGGGACCGGGCATGAGCCCGAAGGGTCGCCAGCACCTCCCCCTCACTCTTTCCACATAACTGCTCCCACGCCACGCAGTTCCGGGGAGGATTGTCTTGCCTTGGACCCACTCTCCGTCTTGAGAACATCCGGGACAAGGCGCCCGCCTTGCCGCTTCTAGATCCAGGTCGGAACGCCAGGGGCAAACTTGAACCGCCTCGAAAAACAACGCCCACCTGGCCTGACGGGAGCAACTGAGACGCTTAGCCGATTGCACGTAAGCAAGATTCTTGTGGTCCGCCCAGACACAAACGGTTGTTCCGCCCCCAACCAGTGGCGCCACTCCTCCAAGGCAAAGTTTCACCGCGTAGAAGCTCCCGGTTACCCACATCGTAATTCCTCTCCGCAGGCGAAAGGCACGAGAGTAGTGGCGCAGGGATGGAGTTTACTGTCCGTGGGCACGCGCGACAGGATGGGCGCCAACTCCACATCAGACGCCGGGCCCACTTCAACGACACGCAACTGACGGGCCGTTCCGGCTGAGAGAGTCGGCAGGCAGAATCGCCCTCAAATCCAGAAACGCCGATCCGCCTCCGGATTCCACTTGAAGGTCCTGATGCTGGAAGTCAAGGCAGTTAACGGAGCGGCCACACGGCTGTAATCCCGGATGAATCTGCGGTAGAAATTCCCGCAAACCCCAAAAATCTCTGGAGCTGCAATCTCGCACCGGGCTGGGCCCATTCCAGAACCGCCTAACCTTCTCCTGGTCATCCTAATCTCTCCCCTGAGAGATGTACCCGAGAAAGGATGTCGTGGTGGGCGTGAAACTCTGCACTTCTCGGCCTCACAAACAGGCGATTCTCCAACACCGCTCAGAACCTGGCCGGACATGCTGGACGTGGTCGTAAGGCCCGAGAAGATCAGAATGGCCAGTCCAGGTAAACAAACACAAAGAGACCGATCATACCCTCAGGACGCCGCTCACCATACTTTGGAATACCGCTAGATGCATTGGTCAGTCCAAACGGCATCACCTGGATACTCGAGCGACCCATCGGTGGATTGAAACCCGCCAACCACTCGCCCCTCTCTGATCCGGACCAGGTGATACGCATTGCGAGGGTCTAGCTTGCAGAACACCGTGAGCACCCGTAAGGAGTCGAAGGCAGAACTCATCAAGGGCAGGGATATTTGTTCTTGACCGTGATGTCATTCAACCGGGAGCAATCAATACACGCTCGAAGAGAGCCATCCTTCTACCCACAAAGAAGAATCCTCCCCCAGGGGTGACGACAGGACAACGAGACCAGCAGCTAGGACTGATGTAGCCCTCCAACGCTCACTGCTCAGATCGGGAGATACTGTATAACCTTCCCTTGGGGTAGACAGCTCCAGGGACCAGGTTGATGGCACAATCATATGGTCGGTGGGGAGGGGAGTGACAGAGCCTTCTGCTTACTGAAAACTTCCCCCAAATCGGATATGTCTCGGGAACCAGGGACAAATCTGGGCGTTTAGCGCCTCAATCGCCTGACTGGGAACCGAATGGGGGGCAGGGTCTTGAGACAGTTAGATGACAATAAGCTACCAACTGCTACCTTGCCCGTCACCCAATCGAACGCGGGATTGTGTTCCTTCAGCCAGGGGTCATGATCCAGGAGGAACATGGGAAGACGGCAGAATGAAGAATGAAAATCATCTCAGAATGATTCCTCGCCAACCGATTCAACCGGGTTCAGTCCTCATCGCGGATACCAAGCCAGACTTACCGCCGCTCAGAGTGGTAGCTTCCAATGGCTTCCCGGCAATTGCTCCTTGGAAAGCCCCAGCTGTCTCCACCAACTCGCGCATCTAGAAAGCTTCCATCAGGCACCTGGAATCGAGATAAAGCCGTTAATCGCTAAGCTCTGATTCCTGTTCAAGGGTAGCCGAAACGGGGTCTGGACAGAGAGTGTGCTGAGAGGCCAAATGGCTCGCTAAAATCCTCCATTACCCTTAGCGAGCTTACAGTTTGACGACCCGACTGGATCCTGAGAAGCTGATCGGTTGGACGGAACCCATTGCTTCTCCCCTCCTTCGCTCTCGGACTCGACATCCACCCGAATAGACAAAGCCACCAAGCTGTCCAGGTCACTGGTAGGCTCGGATAGGAGATCAACTCATCCTTGAGCTGTCTCCGACAGACCCTGCTAAAAGGCCGCTTGCAGAGACTCCTGCTTCCACCCACTCTCCAGCCACAGCCAACGCCTTGAACTCGATCACGAAGTCGCCTACGCTGGTAGTTCCTTCGAAGCGTAAACAGGCGCTATGCAGGCGTCCCTCTCGGACTGAATGGTCAAGAGCTTCTATCTCAGGCCGTGAACCCCCTGGTATAGAAGCCTGCAGGGATCCTGTCGCTCTGTAAACGCTGAAGCCCACTCAGCGCCGAC
>NW_025538956.1:0-15669 GCF_020615455.1 Coregonus clupeaformis | reverse complement strand
AATATACCATTTAGCAGACGCTTTTATCCGGCTGACTTACAGTCATGCGTGCATACATTTTTGTGTATGGGTGGTCCCAGGGATTGAACCCACTTACCTTGGGCGTTACAAGCACCGATGCTCTACCAGCTGAGCTGCAGTGAGGAACACGATGCCATGGTATTGGGATATCAAAATTCTGTTCCCAACTACGTTTATGTGGCATAGTTGTCAACCCTCTTGACCGTAATAAACTGATACATTTAACGATTTATATGAGTAATTTTAAGCACACAAACTAATTAATTAATTTCTCTTTTAAGAAATTGCCTTTTCCTTTTTTGTGGCAGAGCTGCGATGAGTTGGTTATAATGTTGCATTGAGCATACACTACCAGTGTTTGGACAAACCTACTCATTCAAGGGTTTTTCTTTATTTTTACAATTTTTTACATTGTTGAACAATAGTGAAGACATCAAAACTATGAAATAACACATATGGAATCATGTAGTAACCAAAAAGTGTTAAAAAAATCAAAATATATTTTATATTTGAGATTATTCAAATAGCCACCCTTTGCCTTGATGACAGCTTTGCACAGTCTTGGCATTCTCTTAACCAGCTTCTTGAGTGTTAGTCACCTGGAATGCCTTTCAATTAAGGTGTGCCTTCTTAAAAAGTGCTAATTTGTGGAATAGTCTTTCCTTCTTAATACGTTTGAGCCAATCAGTTGTGCTGTGACAAGGTAGGGGTTGGTAAACAGAAGATAGCTATTTGGTAAAAGGGGCAAGGCCAAGTCCCTTTTATGGCAAGAACAGCTCAAATAAGTAAGAGAAAATGACAGTCCATCATTACTTTAAGACATGGTTGAGTCAATATCATGAACTTTTAAAAAAGTTTCTTCAGTGCAGTCACAAAAATCATCAAGTGCTTGTAGTAGAGCGAAACTCTCCCGCCGCAGGTGGAATGGAAGACGAGTTACCTCTGCTGCAGAGGATAAGTTCATTACAGTTACCAGCCTCAGAAATTGCAGACCAAATAAATGCTTCTAACAGAGTTCCAAGTAACAGACACATCTCCAACATCAACTGTTCCAAGAGGGGACTGTGTGAATCAGGCCTTCATGGCCGAATTGCTGCAAAGAAACCACTACTAAAGGACACCAATAAGAAGAAGAGACTTGCTTGGGCAAAGAAACACGTCCAGCAGTGGACAGACCAGTGGAAATGTGTCGCTTTGGTCTGGAGTCCAAATTCTGAGATTTTTGTTTCAAAACCGCCGTGTCTTTGTGGAGAGTAACGGTGTGGGTAAGAACGGATGATCTCCGCATGTGTAGTTCCCGTAAACCATGGACGAGGAAGTTTATGGTGTGGAGGTGCTTTACTGGTGACATTGTCTAAGATTTATTTAGAATTCAAAACACATTTTAACCACATGTCTACCACAGCATTCTGCAGCGATCCGCATGTGCCATCTGGTTTGTGCTAAGTGGGACTATGATTGCTATATGCAGTGTAAATAGGAGCTATAGCTATAATGGTCAAGTAGTTTAGTTATTTTACCCATGTAGGCTTACCATCCCCAGACCTGGACCACAGATCCTGGTATTAGGCTATATGGGTGACTTGTTAAGAATTATTGGGTGGCGTGGCATATAACCCTATAATTATTCTGTGTGAAATAGCTGTACAAATGCAATCTTGTAAGCAGGCTTTAAGAAGCCTTGTTGCATAGCAATGCTTATGTCTACAGCACAGCTATTGAATATTGCTGTTCACTTTGTCCATCCACTGTAAAGAAGGTGATCAAGTGAAAGACAAGTACTGAATCAATCGAGTGTTTTCAAAGTAGATGCAGAAGCATCACTCCACAGGCAGTTGTCCACATTTACATGTGACAATCTGTATGCATCAAGCTGTTCTAAACAATGTGTGTGTTCTTAAGACTATGCATGAAGTGATAACTTCCTTGAGGATGGCTATGCAAACAGTGTTCTAGGGAGTTGTTGCCATATGCAGCAGTGTAAATGATTTAGTATAACAAATACGGTGTGCATATATCTGGATCAGAATAATAAAGTTTCCAAAGCACAAATGTGTGATAAAAAAATCACACCCTGACTCTGGGGACTCTTATTTGTGGTCCTCTGTAGCTCAGCTGGTAGAGCATGGCGCTTGTAACGCCAAGGTAGTGGGTTCGATCCCCGGGACCACCCATACACAAAAATGTCTTGCACGCGGGTGACTGTAAGTCGCTTTGGATAAAAGCGTCTGCTAAATGGCATATTATTATTATTATTTGTTGAGTCAGGGTGTGACTTTCTATGTTGTATGTTCTATGTTGTATTTTCTAGGATTAGATCTAGTACGTCTAGATCTATGTTTGTCGTGTGGTTCCCAATCAGAGGCAGCTGTAAGCTCATTGTCTCTGGATTGGGGACCATCCACCCAACAGCCTATTGGCACTAGTGGGTTGTGGGATCTTGTTCCGTGTTAGGTATGTTGTTTGTGTACCTTTGGACTTCACGTTCCGTTTCTTGTTTTGTCGTTGTGTTTATGTCGGTAACAGTCATGCCTATCACGCTCGCCTTGGTCTGACCCGTTCATGAACGAAGGCGACGAGAAGATCCCACCAAAGCGAGGACCAAGCAGCGTGCCCAGGAAGAGCAAATAGCCATGTCACAGGTGGGCAAATTGTGGTCATGGGAAGAGATATTCCAGCGGGGGAAAGGGCCATGGGCGAAGGTAGATGCCCAGGCAGGAGAGAGCAACGGCAACACAGAGGAGCCGGTCGAGAGGAAGCCGAGAGACAGCCCCAATTTTTTTTTGGGGGGGCTAAAAGGGTGGTTGGGCGGAGCCCTAGGCGTTAGAGCAGAGCCAACTCCCGTACTCACGCGAGGAGGCGTGTGACTGGGCAGGCTCCGTGATATGCGGAGCTACGTACTGTGTCGCCAGTGTGCCGGCACAGTCCTGTACGTCCTGTGCTAGCACCACGCGACGTGGCGGCGACAGATGGGCATCCAGCCAGGACCGGGGTGTGCCGGCTCACCGCTCTGGTCTCAGTACGCCTCCCTCGGTCCCGCATAGGATCCTGCGCCCGGTTCTACGAGCTGTGTCGCCAGTACGCGTGCACAGCCCAGTGCGTCCTGTGCCAAGCGCCCCGCACGTGTAGTGCAAAGTGGGTAGCCAGCCAGGACGGGTTGTGCCAGCTCTCCGCCTCCAGACCTCCAGTCCTGTCTTCGCAGCCCGGCCCGGCCTGTTCCTGCCCCTCACACCAAGCCAGTGGTGCGCGTCGCCAGCCCGGCCCGGCTGTTCCTGCCCCTCGCACTAAGAACAGTGGTGCGCGTTCGCCAGCCCGGCTTGTTCCTGCCCCTCTGCACCAGCCAGTGGTGCGTGTCGCCAGCCCGGTCCGGTCGCCTGGCTTCCTGTCCCTCGCCCGAAGCCAGTGAGTCGCGGCGTACCCAGCCCGGTCCGGCCTGTTCCTGTCCCTCGCACCGCCAGTGGTGCCAGTCGCCAACCGGCCCGGCCTGTTCCTGCCCCTCGCACCAAGCCAGTGGTGTGCGTTCGCCAGCCCGGCCCGGCCTGTTCCTGCCCTCGCACAAAGCCAGTGGGTGCATGTTCCTTGTCGGTTAGGGCGTGCCTGCTCTCGCACCAGACCAGTGATGAGTGTGTTCGATCCGGCACCACCGTGCCCGTTCCGCGGTCGCTTGGTCGGCACCAGTCAGCAGCTCAGTCGAGTCAGAGCAATCCGGCTCCACCGGTGCCTGATCCAGCTCCAAGCTGCTCCAGTCCGAGCCAAGAAGTCCGCCTCCACCGGAATGCCTGATCAGCTCGGTCAGCTGCTCCACTCCGGGCCATGAGCAAAGGTCCACTCCACGGTCTAGTCCAGCCTCATCACGTCACTCCGAGCCAGAGCGAGTCCGCTCCACTGGTGCCTGATCCAGCTCCGGTCAGCGGCTCACTCGGAGCCAGAGCAGTCTGCTCCACCGGGGTTCAGTCCAGATCCGGTCACCTCCATGTCCGAACTGAGCCCGAGTCCGCTCTCACCGGTGCCCGGTCCAGCTCCGGTCAGTGGCTCCAGTCCAGACCCAGACGTCAGCCCTCTCCAGGTTTGGGGTCTCCCACACCAGGGTCCAGACAGAGGCTTGAGTATAGTGGAGGCCAGACCAGGACCAGGGGCGCCAGCAGGGAGGCTGGAGAATAGGTGGTGGTCACGCCCCAGAGCCGATCCGCCTCCGAAGCGGAATGCCCCGGCCCCTACCCTGTTAAGTAAAGGTTGTGCGGTCGGAGTCCGCACAACCCTTTCAGTAAAGGTTGTCCTGGTCGGAGTCCGCACCTTTGGGGGTACTGTCACGCCCCCCCTGACTCTGGGGACTCTTATTTGTTGTAGTCAGGTGTGACTTTCTATGTTGTGATGTTCTATGTTGTATTTTCTATCGGTTTGGGGATCTAAGTGCGTCTAGATCTATGTTGGCCTGGTAGTTCCCAATCAGAGGCAGCTGCTAACCCGTTGTCTCTGGATTGGGGTCCATACTAGGCAGCCTATTGGCACTAGTGGGTTGTGGGATCTTGTTCCGTGTTAGGTATGTTGTTTGTTTACCTTGGACTTCAGTTTGCGTTTCGTTGTTGTGTTTTATAAGTCAAATAAACATGTATGCATATCACGCTGCGCCTTGGTCTGACCCATTCATGAACGAACGTGACACATAGACAATGATAAGACTGGTGTGCAAGGCTAGTTTGGTTATGATAGGTAACAGTATAACTTATAGAGAGTGTTAATGCAATGCTGAGAATATCCCCATTGTGAGCCCTACTGAGTTGCCATACAAATGCTTTTCTCCAAGTATGAATAAATCAAATAGAGAGGACCCCCATTGATTTTATGACTAAAGCATTTTCTTAGGTCAAGAGGTGAAGTAAACAGATTAGGAGTGGTTGTGACCTTTGACCCCATTCACTAGCAGCTGTCTCCTTTAATGTATTACTAAAGACAGAGATAACCTGCGGCTGACCCGCCCCATTGTCTGAACCGGGAGGCCACGACATCAAGAGGTAGCCCGACCTTCACATCAACACGCACGTACATACACACACACAGTCCCAGAGCAGAGCAGCTTCATTCCACTCAGTGAGCATGGCTCATGGCTCAGCACTAACACGCAAGCACTCCAATTCCCTGAGGTCAGAGTAGTGGAGAAATGGCATCAAGTTGCAGGACCTTCACATTCATTACATATCTAAATAAATCTCAAAACAATCTCAGATTGAACTAACTAAGAAATTAAAGAAAGACTAAGTACTCTAGGCATTGGTGAGTGAAGAGAGAGAGAGACGAGAGAGAATGAGCTCACAGGTCTGTGACTCTGCATGCCCTGCCCCTGTTTAAAAACGTCCTTCACTTCTACTGCTGTAGTGGCTGCCAATTTGATGAACACCTTTACGATACCTGACGGAGGGGTGCTTGTAACACATTAGCAGAGAGTCTGAGAGGGACGGGCTCCTCTCTCCAACCCCAGGGGTTAGCCTGCCTATAACACCAATCATTGTCTTATTTTTTGGCAAGGGGACCTACAGTACAGTATGAACTGGATAGTAAACTGCTGGACCACCTGGGTTATACATGTCATCTGTAACTGTGCTTAGCCTGCAGAATCGTCAAGATCAAATTTAAAGTGTATACAGCAGGTGTAAAACGAGGTTAAAGTTGTTGAGCAGCAGGATACAGGTAAGAAGAAATGTGAATGGCAATAAGTAGCAGCAAATGTACACGTGTGGTCCAAAGTGGTGACACCCTTGATAAAGACTAGCATGACTGTATAAAATGTATAATTAAAATACTGAGCTACACTGAGTGTAAAAAACATTAGGAAGCTGCTACTATTGAGTTGCACCCCCCTTTGCCCATTAGAACAGCCTCAATTCGTCAGGGCATGGACTCGAAAAGGTGCCATGAAGGGATGCACCTGATTAGCAATGATGTTCAGATATCCTGTGGCATTAAAACGTTGCTCCACTTTTATCAAGGTGCCCAATGTGTCATGAAAACCCACTCCACACCATCACCACCAACCACTGGGACATTTTTAGCTTCCAGGAATGGTGTACAGATCAGCGACATGGCGGTCGTGCATTATCATGCTGGAACATGAGGTGATGGTGGCGGATGAATGGCACGGCAATGTGCCTCAGGATCTCGTCTCGGTATCTCTGATGCATTAAATTGCCATTTATAAAATTAAATTGTGTTCGTTGTCCGTAGCTTATGCCTGCCCATACCATAACCTAATCGCAACCATGTGGCACTTCGGTTCAAACGCTTGACATCAGCAAACCGCTTGCTCATACGAGCCTTCAAACACGCTGTCTCGCCATCTGCCCGGTACAGTTGAAACCAGATTCATCCGTGAAGAGCACCTTCTCCAGCGTGACAGTGGCCATCGAAGGTGAGTATTCTGCCAACTAGTTGGTTGCCGATGCAGTCAGGCCAAGGTGCTGATGAGGACGACGTAGCTTCTGAGAGATGGTTTCTGAGAGTTTGCACAGATTCTTCAGTTGTGCAAACCCCACAGTTTCATCAGGTGTCCGGGTGGCTGGTCTCACGATCATGCTGGTGAAGAAGCCAAACATGGAGGTCCTGGGCTTACTACAAAATTCTCGAAAATGACGTTGGAGGCAGCTTATGGTAGAGAAATGAACATTAAATGATCTGGCAACAGCGTTGCATCCCCTTAGTTCCAGTATTGCGTGGTGTGGCTCTCTCCCACCTGTCTCTATCTCTGACTGATCTCCCCTCAACCCCCTCCTCTCTGTCCTTCCCTCCCGCCCTCTCATGGAACACCTTGATTAGACAAGTTGCTTAATTAAAGCAGAGGCCTGGTATTATATCTGGGCAATTCGCTACAGCCAGGGGGTAGAGTGTGATATTCTTCTCCGGGTTGGTGGCCACTTGTGGGCCATCCACTGCTGTGAAGTATTTTCAGAAGTTGGACATGGTGCTGTTCATACCTTTGAAAAAGGCAATAAAAGCCATTGTCCTTCCATCCATTGCTTTTGAGTTTTGCTGCCTATTATATCTCTCAGGGGACTACGATGTGTCATTCTCAGTGTTGAGGAAGCTACTCTGAAAATACAGTTAACCAAGCTACCAATTACTTCACATAGAAGTTCAGTTACACTAAAGCTACCCTTAAAAGGTCCAATGCAGCCATTTTTATCTCAATATCAAATAATGTATTGGTAACAACTAAATGCTTTAGTGTGATTGTTTAATATATATATATACAGTGGGGAAAAAAAGTATTTAGTCAGCCACCAATTGTGCAAGTTCTCCCACTTAAAAAAGATGAGAGGGCCTGTAATTTTCATCATAGGTACACGTCAACTATGACAGACAAAAATAGAAAAAAAATCCAGAAAATCACATTGTAGGATTTTCAATGAATTTATTGGCATATGATGGTGGAAAATAAGTATTTGGTCAATAACAAAAGTTTCTCAATACTTTGTTATATACCCTTTGTTAGCAATGACACAGGTCAGAACGTTTTCTGTGGGGTCTTCACAAGGTTTTCACACACTGTTGCTGGTATTTTGGCCGATTCCTCCATGCAGATCTCCTCTAGAGCAGTGATGTTTTGGGGCTGTCGCAGGGCAACACAGACTTTCAACTCCCTCCAAATATTTTCTATGGGGTTGAGATCTGGAGACTGGCTAGGCCACTCCAGGACCTTGAAATGCTTCTTACGAAGCTCACTCCTTCGTGCCCGGCGGTGTGTTTGGGATCATTGTCATGCTGAAAGACCCAGCCACGTTTCATCTTCAATGCCCTTGCTGATGGAAGGAGGGTTTCACTCAAAATCTCCCCGATACATGGCCCCATTCATTCTTTCCTTTACGGATCAGTCGTCCTGGTCCCTTTGCAGAAAAAACAGCCCCAAAGCATGATGTTTCCAACCCCATGCTTCAAGCAGTAGGTATGGTGTTCTTTGGATGCAACTCAGCATTCTTTGTCCTCCAAACATGACCGAGTTGAGTTTTTACCAAAAAGTTCTATTTTGGTTTCATCTGACCATATGACATTCTCCCAATCCTCTTCTGGATCATCCAAATGCCACTTCAGACGGGCCTGGACATGTACTGGCTTAAGCAGGGGGACACGTCTCGCACTGCAGGATTTGAGTCCCTGGCGGCGTAGTGTGTTACTGATGGTTGGCTTTGTTACTTTGGTCCCAGCTCTCAGCAGGTCATTCACTAGGGTCCCCCGTGTGGTTCTGGGATTTTTGCTCACCGTTCTTGTGGATCATTTTGACCCCACGGGGTGAGATCTTACATGGAGCCCATGATCGAGGGAGATTATCAGTGGTCTTGTATGTCTTCCATTTCCTAATAATTGCTCCCACAGTTGATTTCTTCAAACCAAGCTGCTTACCTGTTGCAGATTCAGTCTTCCCCAGCCTGGTGCAGGTCTACAATTTTGTTTTTGGTGTCCTTTGACAGCTCTTTGGTCTTAACCATTGTGGGAAGTTTGGAAGTGTGACTGTTTGAGGTTGTGGACAGGTGTCTTTTTATACTGATAACAAGTTCAAACAGGTGCCATTAATACAGGTAACGAGTGGAGGACAGAGGAGCCTCTTAAAGAAGAAGTTACAGGTCTGTGAGAGAAGAAATCTTGCTTGTTTGTAGGTGACCAAATACTTATTTTCCACCATAATTTGCAAATAAATTCATTAAAAAATCCTACAATGGGATTTTCTGGATTTTTTTTCTCCAATTTGTCTGTCATAGTTGACGTGTACCTATGATGAAAATTACAGGCCTCTCTCATCTTTTTAAGTGGGAGAACTTGCACAATGGCTGACTAAATACTTTTTGCGCCACTGTATATATATATATATATATATATATATATATATATATATATATATGTATGTATGTATGTATGTATGTATGTATGTATGTATGTATGTATGTATGTATGTATATATATATATATATATATATATTTATACAAATATAATAAGCTCTTAGCAAAGAAAGCCACTTCTCAAGCAAGAATTTTGCTTGGACTGTCTGGGAGTGGTTTGAGTGGGGGGAGGGTAAAACTGAAAATTAGCTGTTATTGGCAGAGAGGTTTGGAACTCTCTTTCTTATTGGTCTATTAACTAATTTACCGCCGGTGATGTCACCATGGAAGGCCAAAACTCCCTCCCCACCAAAACAGACTGAAATGTCAGGTGGTCTTTTCAAACAGCTGTTACACTAAAAGGGTATTATCATCATGTTGACAATTTCACAGTACTATTTCAACCTCATAGTGTTGAAATATATGTAAAACACAGCAAAATCCTGTTTTTCGACTGTACTGGGCCTTGAAGAAAATACAGTTTCCTTAACTGAAGATCATTTGAAAAAGTAGTTATTATATTACATTTACGTCATTTAGCAGACGCTCCTTATCCAGAGGACTTACAGTTAGTGAGTGCATACATTATTTTTCATACCGGCCCCCGTGATCGAACTCACACCGTGTGCTTGCAAACGCTCATGCTCTCACCAACTGAGCTACATCCCTGCCCGGCCATTCCCTCCCTACCCTAGACCAATTTGCGCCGCCCATGTGTCTCCCGGTCGCGGGCCCGGCTACAACAGAGCCTGGATTCGGAACCAGGATCTCTAATGGCACAGCTTACACTTTTTGCGATGCAGTGCCTTAGACCACTGCGCCTACAAATTATTATATGTAAATCTGAAATGCCACACTACAAATTGCAAGAACAGTTTACTTTGGTCATATGGTTAACAGAATGTGTAATTCAGCCTATTAAACAGAAAAATTATGTTTCAAGTGATAACTATGCCGTTCTGATGGCAAATTATTGCCTACTTCAACCATATTTAATTTTTATAAAAAAAGTAGTGTGTTGTTCAGTAGTTAGCTACGCCGCTACATGGAAAAAACCCAATAACTACTGAAAACACTACCCTAGATTAGAATTTAGTTAAACTGGAAAATGGAGTTAAATTACTAGTTGAATTACATGTAGTTCACTATTCCCAAAATGGGTCGTTCTGTATCAAAATCAAAAGTAATAGCTCTTAAAATAATATTCGTTCTTAAATAGCTCTTAAAAATATTTTTACCATGTTTACAGGGAGCAGTGTTGAGGCAGGGTCTTGAAGGTCAATTTGAGATATGGCATATCAACTCCCCCGTTGCTGTGTTTCTTGTTGGTTGGTATCACTGACAAACAGAGTTCAATAGTGTGTGTGGTTTGCACTACTCTGTAAACATGAAAGCTATCAATATAACGAGAGTTGGGAGACGATGGTTATACCACATTTCAATTAGAAAAAGAAGCCTCACAAGACAAAGAACTTCTGAAGGTATAAATCCAATAAAGCCAATAGAGTTTTATCAGCAACATTTCAGTGTCATCTTTCTCCTAGTTTTATGGCTACGGCACCAAGGGCTTTTTGTCTTTTATTCAGTCAACTCTGCCCTGGCTGCCCCCGACGCAGCAGACCAGCTCCAGCATCACAAAAGGCGGAGCTGACTGATTGGCTCCGACATTAATTTCATATAACTTTATCCATGGCTACACTTCCATTTCATTTGAGGGGAGTGCTCATTCATCTAGACGTGCCCTTTTGACAGATGAGCTAATTACCATTGGCTGTGACTCACACAAAGATCTGAGATTACTTACCATTGTTTTGCTCCGCTTTTCATCTTCCCAGAAAGAAGGGAAAGGGATGAAAAAAATAAAATAAAAATCTTGGCCTGTCAATCTTGGCCTGTCACTTGTATAGCTAAGCGCAGATTTGGGCACTGGAAGCTCGGCAACTTCAGGGGAGGGAGCTCGTTCACAGTGATGTACTGGGCTGTCCGCACCACCCTCAGTGGCGCCAAGCAGTGATGCAGCCAGTCAAGATGCTGTCAATGGTGCAGCTGTATAACTTTTTGAGGATTTGCCAAACCTTTTCAACTACTTGAGGAAGAGGGCTGTCGCGCTTTCTTCCACGACTGTTGCGTGTGTAGTGGACCATTTCACGGTCCTTAGTGATTTGGACACCAAGGAACTTGAAGCTCTTGACCCGCTCCATTGCAGCCTCACATGAGGATGGGGGGCGTGATCACCCCCACCATTTCCTGTAGTCCATGATCAGCTTCTTGGTCTTACTAACATGGAGGGAGAGGTTGTTGTGGCACCACACTGCCAGGTCACTGACCCCGTCCCTGTAGGCTGTCTCATTGTCACCGGTGATTAGGCCTATGGTGTTGGAGTCGTGTGTGGCCGCAGTCGTGGGTGAACAGGGAGTACAGGGAGGGAACTAAACAAACACCCGTGTGGGACCCCGTGTTGAGGGTCGCATGGCGAGGTGATATTGCCTACCCTCACCACCTGGGCTCGGCCCGTCAGGGAAGTCCAGAATCAGTTGCAGAGGGGAGGTGTTCAGTCCCAGGATCCTAAGCTTGGTGACGAGCTTGGAGGGGACAATGGTGTTGAACACTGAGCTGTAGTCAATGAACTCAGAGTTTACATACACTAAGTTGACTGTGTCCATTAAACAGCTTGGAAAATTCAAGAAAATGATGTCATGGCTTTAGAAGCTTCTGATAGGCTAATTGACATCATTTGAGTCAATTGGAGGGTGTACCTGTGGATGTATTTCAAGGCCTACTTTCAAACTCAGTGCCTCTTTGCTTGACATCATGGGAAAATCAAAAGAAATCAGCTAAGACCCTCAGAAAAAAATTGTAGACCTCCACAAGTCTGGTTCATCCTTGGGAGCAATTTCCAAACGCCTGAAGGTACCACGTTCATCTGTACAAACAATAGTACGCAAGTATAAACACCATGGGACCATGCAGCCGTCATACCGCTCAGGAAGGAGGCGTTCTGTCTCCCAGAGATTAACGTACTTTGGTGCGAAATCAAATCAATCCCAGAACAACAGCAAAGGACCTTGTGAAGATGCTGGAGAAACAGGTACAAAAGTGTCTATATCCACAGTAAAACAAGTCCTATATTGACATAACCTGAAAGCCGCTCAGCAAGGAAGAAGCCACTGCTCCAAAACCGCCATAAAAAAACACTGACTACGGTTTGCAACTGCACATGGGGACAAAGATCATACTTTTGGAGAAATGTCCTCTGGTCTGATGAAACAAAATAGAACTGTTTGGCCATAATGACCATTGTTATATTTGGAGGAAAAGGAGCTGCTTGCAAACCGAAGAACACCATCCCAACCGTGAAGCACGGGGTGGCAGCATCATGCTGTGGGGTGCTTTGCTGCAGGAGGGAGTTGTGCACTTCCCAAGAAATAGATGGCATCATGAGGAAGGAGAATTATGTGGATATATTGAAGCAACATCTCAAGACATCAGTCAGGAAGTTAAAAGCTTGGTCGCAAATGGGTCTTCCAAATGGACAATGACCCCCAAGCATACTTCCAAAGTTGTGGCAAAAATGGCTTAAGGACAATAAGTCAAGGTATTGGAGTGGCCATCTCAAAGCCCTGACCTCAATCCTATAGAAAATTTGTGGGCAGAACTGAAAAAGTGTGTGTGAGCAAGGAGGGGGTCCTACAAACCTGACTCAGTTGCACCAGCTCTGTCAGGAGGAAAGGGCGAAAAATTCACCCAACTTATTGTGGGAAGCTTGTGGAAGGCTACCGAAACGTTTGATCCAAGTTAAACAATTTAAAGGCAATGCTACCAAATTAATTTGAGTGTATGTAAACTTCTGACCCACTGGGAATGTGATGAAAGACATTAAAACTGAAATAAATCATTCTTTCTAGTATTATTCTGACATTTCATACTCTTAAAATAAAGTGGTGATCCTAACTGACCTAAAACAGGGAATTTTCACTAGGATTAAATGTCAGGAATTGTGAAAAACTGAGTTTAAATGTATTTTGCTAAGGTGTATGTAATCTTCCGACTTCAACTGTAGGTATTCCTCGTATCTAGGTAGGTGAGGGCAGTGTGGAATGCAACTGAGATCGCGTAGTGACTATGGATCTGTTGGGGCGGTATGCAAATTGGAGTGGGTCTAGGGTGCCTGTGATGATGGAGTTGGTATGTGTGCCAACCAGCCTTTCAAAGCACAGATGTGAGTGCTACAGGGTGGCAGTCGTGGTGGCATGAAGCCTTACAATTCTTGGGAACAGGAATGATGGTAGTAATCTTAAAATGTGGGGATTACAGACTGGGACAAGGAGAGGTTGAAAATTACTGTGAATATGCCTGCCAGCTGATCTGAGGATGCTCTGAGAACGTGCCCTGGAATGATCTCATTATGCCCCTACTTTGAAGTCGGCTGCTATGAGTCAAGTCAAAATAGAGAATCAAACTGTACTAGACTGTAAGTTGATAATGTTGTCTCTTATGTAAACAAAGATGAGGGCCTTGCGTATGGTGGCCGAAGGGCAAATTACTTGAATGGATAGTTCAAACAGGGCAGCTTAAAACTTCCAATATAGAGCATGTTCAAGATTATAGCCTACTGTGTATGTGGTTGATATTACTGAATCCTTTAAATGGCCTATAGTCTCTTTTTCAAACAGAGGAGGATCAAATTATATGGCATATGCTTTATTGTTTCTGCAGCTATAGTGAAATAATCTTATGGTGCTTGAAAGAGCAATCATAAAAGCCTACTATATAATAACGTTTTCCCCGTTTGACATGGCATGCATTTTAATTCAGTCTAAAAGTCGTACCTGTTTTTGAAACTAAATGGAATTTATACTATTACTCACTAGCCCATGGTGCAACACTGTTGTGATAATTGAATGACTACTTGCTATTTTCAAAGGTTGTTCAACGGCAGAGACCAAGAAAATGTAATTGGTTGTCCTGCTCTAAGCAAACTTTAACATACTGTGAGTAACATGCCTCATTGTAAATGCATTTAAAGTATTGTGAAATAGAGATTGGGATAAAGAGTTCAAAGTGGTGAACATTTTCATACCATCACCACACAAAAGAGTGAAAATAGAATTAGTTGAATTTGCTGAGAGAGTGCTATTTTTAGCTATGGCACACATTCCTTCCAGGGTGTCTATGCGGAGCCATACTTCCCTCTGAGAAGGAAGCAAATAACAGAACTGTTCCTCAGT
Source organism: Coregonus clupeaformis (assembly GCF_020615455.1). Taxonomy (NCBI): domain Eukaryota; kingdom Metazoa; phylum Chordata; class Actinopteri; order Salmoniformes; family Salmonidae; genus Coregonus; species Coregonus clupeaformis. Next base: position 1,558 of record NW_025538956.1, on the reverse strand, counting down.
GGCCTCTTTAAATCACCATGACCAAAGCCGTGAAATGCTATGAATAAATGACATGCATTATTTCACATGAGTTCTGCTATGAGTTTTTTTTCTCTGTTGGTTATCCTTTTTTTCCCCCCACAGTGCCACGCCTGCTATAAACTCCCAAAATGAGTCCTCCTCCTCATCTTTCTCCTGGGGTGTAGGGACGTCCCTACATCCCAAAACTGCTTCACATTGCTGATGGATGGTCACAGGGGTGGCGTCACCAACAGGGAATGATTGCGATCCCTGTTGGTCAGATGAATCTTTCCCCACACTGTCCCTAGAAGTAAACACACATCATCTTATGCACTCTAATAATGCATGGCCACTGGGTTCTATAACTTACAGGCCCTTGTTAGGGAAGAGACGTCAGCCTTCTGCATAAACTCTCTGCGTACTGCTGTGTTGCCAGAGCAGCTCGGTCATTTTGTTGGAATTATTGCCACAGACTTGGAACTACTGCACATTCATTAGAAGTTAGGAAGTGGCATAGGTTCTTTTTTTACCCCTATAAAGTGACACAGCATTTTTGAAGAATGAGCAGGTGTGGACCGAAAGGTTGCAGACTCCGGGCTCCTGCGTTCTCACCAGAAGGCAGGTATAAGTTGCCTCTCGCTTTAGTGCAGTATCTCCTTGCTGAGAGATATATTGCCCGCTGTCAAGGATGGTGTCACGAGGCCATCAGCAGTCAAGACAAATTAATGCAGCTACATTTATGAGATGCATGCACCTTTTTAGAGCCATCATTTCTCTCAATGGGGCTCCGAAGTGCTGTTCTGTGTATATACAGTAGCATCAGTTAACAGAGACACTCTCTCCCTCTCCACAACACAGCAGCTAATTATCCATTTGGTGCCAATTTGCTGCAGTCTTATGAGCTCCTCCAAAGTTTTCCAGAAGTATTTAGGACAGAGCAGTTTCCATGGTTGAGTATTTGTGTGTCTGTATTATGTCTGTTCTGTACTGTGTGTAGGTTGGCGATGAAGCGTCTCAGCAGGATGATGTTGTCTTGAAGTGACTGTGTATGTCAGCTGAGTGTGAGAATGGTAGAGTGCAGAGCCTCCACAGCCAGAGGGCTCAGTAATTGCAATGGTATGAAATTAATAAAGTCATTACTATCAATGTCTTTAGGGGTATTACAGCCTATTTGTCACGTCCTTTATTCAGGGCATGACTGGCTTAGAACACATTGAGTAAAGCAACATCTGAATCACTTAAAATAGACTACAACAAACTGACAGCATTTCTCCACTGACAACATTGCCTCAAGTAATGGTGTTGTCAAATCAAATCAAAAATATCATTTGATTTGTTATACGCTTCATAAACAAACAGGTGTAGACTAACAGTGAAACTTACTGGTCCTTTTTCAACCATGCAGAGATAGATATAATATTTACCAATATGTGAATAACAATATAAATATTCTATATACAGGAGATACCAGTACTAGTCTTCGATTTCATTACTGTAGCTATCACATATGGTTGGTTAAAGTGACTAGGCAACAGATATAATAAGCATAGCAGCAGCG
>NW_025538955.1:0-15665 GCF_020615455.1 Coregonus clupeaformis | reverse complement strand
AATAAGGGTGGTTTGTTGTCCCTAGACCCGTGTTGATTAAACAAGGGCGGTTTGTTGTCCCTAGGCCTGGGCTGATTAAACAAGGGGGTGGTTTCTTGTCCCGAGACCTGGCTTGATTAAACAAGGGTGGTTTTGTTGGTTTGGTGGGTGGCCTGGCACCAGGCAATTAGAAATCTTTGTAGAAATATCTGAAGTGTTTGCTCTAGCCTGTCTGGAGTGCTAGATGGGCAGGTTTACAGTTTTGAGATTATTCTATTGGGATATCACGTTTTAAGAACAAAAACAAATGATCCACTACTGTTAATAGAACCAACTTTATTTAATTTTTATATTTTTTGGATCATTTGTATAAAAAATATATGTACAAAATTAAATAAAAAGTTGGTTCAACACAGTGGCGGGTTCATTTTGACCCTAGGGACAACGTGGAGGGTTTGAGCTCAGAAAGTTCAATTAAGCACAGATAAAGTATTTTAAAAGCAGTAGGCTCAGCATTAAGGACATTTCGCCACGAGCAGCACCGCAGATTTGAGCTGAGTGCAATGCAAGACTTTGCTATCACACAGCATCTCGGCCTCCCGAAAGTGGCACAGCGGCTCCAAGGCACCTGCATCACAGTGCTTTAGGTGTCACTACAGACCCCTGTTCTGATTCCAGGGTCTGTAGTGGACAAAAAACGGTAACACAACCGGCTGTGATTGGGAGTCCATAGGCGGCGCACAAATTGGCCCAGTGTCGCCTGGGTTTTGGGCCGCTAAAGGCCATCAGCTGTAAATAAGAATATGTTCTTTAACTGACTTAAGCCTAGTTAAATAAAGGTTAAATTAAAATAATCTGCCCATGTGCACAAGACACTTCATACTGCTTCAACGTGATCTACGAAACAAAAACCGTGCAGAAGTTTAGCCTTGCGTCTTAGTTGTTGCGGAAATCGCCCCGATATTGTGGTTTCTATCATGCATCGCTGAGTCTACTATTTATAGTATTTGAAATCAGGTCTGGTTGTCCTTTAGAACGTAGGTATGACAGCCACTTCTACTTCTACCTCTACCCTACTCTACCCTGCTTTTGACCTGCTCTACTCTAACTCTGCTCTTGCTCTCACTCTGCCCTACCTCTCACCCTACTCTACTCTTACCCTACCTACCTACCCCATTTTTGATCTGCTCTTACTCTTCTCTGCCTACTCTGCCTGTCCCACCCTACGCTTACTCCACTCTACCCCATCAACCCCACCCCGTTTTGATCTGTTCTACTCTATCCTGCTCTACTCTGCTCTGCTCGACCTCGGCTCTGCTCTACCTGCCCTGCTCTACCCCACGCTACTCTACTCTTACCCTACGCTACTTTGCATCACCCTACTGTACTCTACAGTACTCTTTTATGAACGGTGGATCATGTGGCCATTCTACTCTACTACTCTAATCCTTTATGACCGGTGCATGATAGCCACTCTATTCTACTCCTTTATGACGGTCCATACTAGCTTTTCATGGCCTACTCTCACTCTTACTCCTTTATGAACGGTGCATGATAGCCACTGTACTCTACTCTACTCTACCCCTTTATGAATGCTACATGATAGCCATACTACTCTACTCTTTATGAACGTGTGCATGATAGCCACTCCACTCTCACTCTACTCCTTTTATGAACGCTACATGACAGCCATACTACTCTACTCCTTTATGAACGGGTGCATGATAGCCAATTTCACTCTACTCTACTCTTACTCCTTTATGAACGGTGCATGATAGCCACTCTACTCTACTCTACTCTAGTCCTTTATAACGGTGCATGATAGCCATACTACTTCACTCTCTTTATGAACTGGTGCATGATAGCAATACTACCTTACTCCTTTATGAATGGTGTACGATAAGGTTCAATACTCTACTCTACTCCTTTATGAACGGTGCAGCTTACAGCCACTCTACCTAATCTACTCCTTCTTATGAACTAGGTGCATGATAGCCACTCTACTCTAATCTACTCTTTATGAACGGTGCATGATAGCCATACTACTCTAATCTACCCTTTATGAACGGTGCACGATAGCCATACTACTCTAATCTACCTTTGCTGAGGTGCATGATAGCCATACCACTCTAATCTACTCTTTATGAACGTGCATGATAGGCATACTTCTAATCTACTCCCTTTATGAACCGGGCATGATAGGCATACTACTCTACTTCTACTCTTTATGAACGGTGCAATGATAGCCACTCTACTCTACTCTTACTCCTTTATGAACGGTGCATGATAGCCACTCTCACTTTAATCTACTCCTTTATGAACGGTGCATGATAGGCATACTACTCTAATTTACTCTTTATGAACGGTGCATGATAGGCATACTACTTCTACTCTTACTCCTTTTATGAACGGTGCATGATAGCCACTCTACTCTACTCTACTCCTTTATGAACGGTGCATGATAGCCACTCTACTCTACTCTACTCCTTTATGAACGGTGTAATGATAGGCATACCACTTAATCTACTTTATGAACGGTGCATGATAGCCATACTACTCTAATCCACTTTATGAACGGTGCATGATAGCCATACTACTCTAATCTACCTCTTTCTTTGCGAACGGTGCATGAGCAGGCATACTACTCTACTCTACCCTTTATGAACGCATGATAGGCACACTACTCTACTCTACTCCTTTATGAACGGGGTGCATGATAGCCATACTACTCTAATCTACTCCTTTATGAACGTAGATGATAGGCATACTTACTCTAATCTACTTTTATGAACGTGTGCATGATAGGCATACTACTCTACTCTACTCCTTTATGAACGGTGTATGATAGCCACCCTACTCTACTCTTACCTTTATGAACGTCATGATAGCCACTCTACTCTAATCTACTCCTTTATGAACGCAAAGATAGCCATACTACTCTAATCTACTCCTTTATGAACGGTGCATGATAGGCATACTACTCTAATCTACTCCTTTATGAACAGTGCATGATAGGCATACTACTCTCTAATCTACTCTTTTATGAACGGTGTGCATGACAGGCATACCCACTCTAATCTACTCCCTTATGAACGGTGCAATGATAGGCATACTACTCTAATCTACTCCTTTATGAACCGTGCATGATAGGCATACTACTCTACTCTACTCCTTTATGAACGTGGTGCATGATAGCCACTCCACTCTACTCTTACTCCTTTATGAACGGTGTACATAGCCACTCTACTCTACCTCTTTATGAACGTGCATGATAGGCATACTACTCTAATCTACTCCTTTATGAACGTGCACGATAGCCACTCTACTCTACTCTACTTTATGAAGGGTGTATGATAGCCACTCTACTCTAACCTCTACCTTTATGAACGGTCATGATAGCCATACTACTTCTAATCTACTCCTTTATGGTGAATCGGTGCATGATAGGCATACTACTCTAATCTTACTCCTTTATGAACAGTGCACGATAGGCATACTACTCTAATCTACCTTTATGAACGGTGCATGATAGGCATACCACTCTACTCTACTTATGCGAACGGTGCATGATAGCCACTCTACTTGCTACTCTACCCTTTATGAACGGGTGCATGATAGCTACTTCTACTCTGCCTTTTGAGAACGCATGATAGGCATACTACTCTAATCTACTCCTATGAACGTGCACATAGGCATACCACTCTACTCTACTCCTTTATGAACGGTGCATGATAGCCATTCTACTCACTTACTCACCTTATGAACGGTGTATGATTGCCATACTATTTACCTCTACTCAGAGTCATTCTTGGCTGCTCACCAACCTCTGATTTATTTGGTCCATTTAGACGGCATGCACCTCCAGTGCCGCTGTTGTGAGAGGAGGCTGGATTAAATGCTGAAAGGTGTATCTCTTTGCTTTTGCCATTAGTAATCTTGAGGTAGCTCTGATTTCAGATAAGCGCAGACAGTGTCTCGGCTCTCTAAGTCACACCCTGTCTTAGACATTTGTTTCTCTTGTAGATTCTGCAGCTAGGGTGAGGCTATGCATCAGAGAGGGGGAAAACCAGACTTGGGTTCAAATACTGATAACTACTTTAAAATATTTTATCTGGGTTTGGATTGAGCTTGCCTTGGCACAATGGAAACCATTAGAAGGCTGACAAGAAGTCAAACCCCACCATCTGGCACTCCAGCAAACCCCAGCAAACGTTAAAAGAACATTTTTGATCCCAGAGTCTGGGGAAAACAAAGCGTTGCAGAACTGTTCCCTTTCCTGTCATGCGGTTACCCACACATCACACCAAGCATCTTCCAGGTCCAGAATATTGGCGAAAAGTAAGAGGTTTTTATGAGGAGAGTACAACAAGAGATTGTCCTCTGGCTCTCTGTGAAGAAGGGAGAGATGTGCAAGGTCGCTGTGCTGGCGTGCACAAGGTACGTGCACTCTTCTTTTCAGCCAGCAGTGGAGATGACGGAATGCAGAAGTACTTATCTACTTCACAAGTACATACACACACACACACACACAAACACACACACGCTCCAAACACACCAAAGTGTGATAAAAATGGAGGGATGGGTTTTGGAGGATGACTGGAGTTGTCGCTTTCTCCCCTTATTGCTTGTGTTCCATGCTTCATGTCTTCATGGTGGATACTATTCTCTTTGTTTCCTGGGAAGGTGTGCCATCTGTCTGGACCCGTGGCACACATCACACACCCAGAGGGGCTTAGTGAAACCTCTTGGACAACAGAGGCCAGAGTAAATGGGCATCCTCCTTGAACTAGACTAGATGAGCAACCAGGGAACAGGGTAGCACTTGCACCCTATTCCCTTATATAGTGCACTCACTTTCGACCAGAGCCAACACTACATTTGACCAGAGCCCCATATAGGGAATAACAGGAGTAGTGCACTATAGGGAATAGGATGCCATTTGAGAGGTATTTCCATGTGGCCCCAAACCTCACTACCAGCCTCACTGCTGTATAAGTGGACTCTGTCACATCTCCTGTTATTCTGTCCTGTCTGAACAAACCTGCCATGTTTATAGCCTTGGCACAGCAGCCATGCAGGTACAGGCTATCCATATCCCTCTCTGACATAATAATATAATAATATATGCCATTTAGCAGATGCTTTTATCCAAAAATATTTGATATGCTTTTTATCCAATACATTTTATGTATGGGTGGTCCCAGGAATTTAACCCAATATTCTGGTGTTGTAGGCACCATGCTCTATCAAAGCTGGTGGTGTTTGAGGAACAGCAATGCTCTTTGATTTCAGAGATGCCAAACCTCACCAAAGGGATGGCTGGCGTCTCTATGGTGTTTGTGTCCAGTGCTTGAGTGAGTGACTGAGTGAGGGAGAGTGAGTGAGTGAGGAGTGAGTGGAGTGAGTGAGTGAGGAGTGAGGAGTGAGGAGTGAGCAGGAGAGAGAGAGAGAGAGAGAGAGAGAGAGAGAGAGAGAGAGAGAGAGAGAGAGAGAGAGAGAGAGAGAGAGAGAGAGAGAGGGAGAGAGAGAGAGAGAGAGAGAGAGAGAGAGAGAGAGAGAGAGAGAGAGAGAGAGAGAGAGAGAGAGAGAGAGAGAGAGAGAGAGAGATAAAGAACGAGGGTGAGAGAGAGAGATAAAGAACGAGAGTGGGAGAGAGAGAGATAAAGAACGAGAGTGGGAGAGAGAGAGAGAGAAATGGATGCACCTGTGACTGATCCAAACTTAAGAAAAGCTTTGACTATGTACAGACTCAGTGAGCATAGCCTTGCTATTGAGAAAAAGGCTGCCGTAGGCAGACCTGGCCTTCAAGAGAAGACAGGGCTATGTGCACACTGCCCACAAAATGAGGTGGAAACTGAGCAGTACCTCCTAACCTTCTGCCAAAATGTATGACCATATTAGAGACACATATTTCTCAGATTACACAGATCCACTAAAAAGAATTCGAAAACAAACCCGATTTGTGGCAACTCTTATCTACTGGGTGAAATACCAGTGTGTAACACGCCCTGACTCTTGGGGACTCATTTTGTTGAGTCAGGGTGTGCATTTTCTATGTGTGGTGATTGTCTATGTTGTATATTCTAGTATTTGTATTTCTATGTTGGTCTGTGTGAATTCCCAATCAGAGGCAGCTGTCGCCCGCTGTCTCTGATTGGGGACCATACTTAGGCAGCCTATTGGCACTAGTGTGTTGTGGGATTTGTCTGTATAGTGTATGTTGTTTGTGTACCTTGGACTTCACGCTTTCGCTTCTTGTTTTGCTCTATGTTTATGTCTAATAAACATGTATGCATATCACGCTAAGCGCTTTCTGACCCGTTCATGAACGAACCGGCAGAAGATCCCACCAAACGAGGACCAAGCAGCGTGCCTCAGGAAGAGCGAATTGCCATGTCACAGGTGGGCAAATGGTGGTCGCGGGAGGAGATAGTTGTGGGGGAAAGGGCCATGGGCGCAAGGCTGCAGATGCCCAGGCAGGAGAGGAGCAACGGCAACACAGAGGACGCCGGTCGAGGAGGAAGCCCTGAGAGACAGCCCCAAGAAAAAAAAAATTTGGGGGCTAAAGGGTGCGGGTGGAAGACTAGCGTTAGAGCAGAGCCAACTCCCCGTACATCACGCGAGGAGGCTGTGTAGACTGGGCAGCCTCGTGTTATGCGGAGCTACTGCGATTGTAGTCGCAGTGTGCCGCACACAGCTCCTAGCCCGCCCTGTGCTAGCACCACGCACGCAGCCGTGGCGAAGACGGGGCATCCAGCCAGGACGGGGTGTGCCGGCTCAACGCTCCTGGTCTCCCAGTACGCCTCCTCGGTCCCGCATATCCTGCGCCGGTTCTACGCACTGTATCGCCAGGTACGCGTGCACAGCCCAGCGCCCCCTGTGCCAGCGCCCGCACGTGTAGTGCGAAAGCGGGTAGCCAGCCGGGACGTGGCTGTGCCAGCTCTCCGCTCCAGACCTCCAGTCCGCCTTCACAGTCCGGTCCTGCTGCTTCCTGCCCCTCGCACTAAGCCAGTGGTGCGCGCCGCCAGCTCCGGTCCGGCCTGTTCCTGTCCTCGCACTAGCCAGTGGTGCACGTCGCGCCGCCAGCCCGGCCTGGCCTGTTCTGCCCTCGCACCAAGTCAGTGGTGCATCGCGCGCGCCAGCCCGTCCGGCCCACTCTTGCCCCCAGCACCCAAGCCAGTGGTGCACTGCCGCCGCCCCGGTCCGCCTGTTCCTGTCCCTCGCACCAAGCCAGTGGTGCGCGCCGCCGGCCCGGCCTGTTCTGCCCCTCGCACCAAGCCAGTGGTGCGCTGCCGCCAGCCCGTCCGGCCTGTTCCTGCCCTCGCGACCTAGCCAGTGGTGCACGCCAGCCCCCGGTCCTGCCTGTTCCGCCCTCGCGAGCAGCGGTGCGCCGCCGGGCCCGCCTGTTCTGCCCTCGCACAGCCAGTGGTGGCGCTGCCGCCAGCCCGGTCCGGCCTGTTCTGCTCCTCGCACCAAGCCAGCGGTGCGTAGTTCCAGTCCGCACGGCCCGCGCTGTTCCACCGCGCCTGGTTCGCACCGCGCTCCACTCCGAGCTACAGAGCAGTCCCGCTCCACCGGTGCTCAGTTCAGCTCCGCTCAGCTGCTCCACTCGAGCCGGAGCAAACCGCTCACCGGGGTCCAGTCCAGTCTGGTCAGCGGCCCACTCCGAGCCAGAGCAGTCCGCTCCCACCGGGTGCCTGGATCTAGCTCGCCAGCTGCTCCACCTCGAGCCAGAGCAGTCCGCTCCACCGTCCAGTCCAGATCCGGGGTCAGCGGCTCCACTCCGGAGCCAGAGCAGTCCGGGCTCCACCGGTGCCTGGATCCAGCTCCGCCGTCAGAGGCTCCACCGGGAGCCAGAGTAGTCCGCTTCCATCTCGGGTCAGCGGCTCCACTCTCGGGAGCCAGAGCAGTCCACTCCACCGGTGCCTAGTCCAGCTCCGGGCCAGCGGTTACAGACCGAGCCTTGGAGCAGTCCGCCCCACCGTGCCGGTCCAGCTCTCTCGCCGCGGCTCTAGTCCAGACTCCAGACGCCGCCCTCTCCAGGTTCGCCCGGTCTCCTCTCACCAGGTCCAGACAGGGCTTGGAGTATAGTGGGAGGAAGGAGAGAGGGAAGCAATGCACCGAGGTCTAGACCAAAACCAGGGGCGCAGCCAGGGAGGCGAAGAGTGAGGCCAGCGCCGCCCTGAGCCGATCCGCCTCCGCAGGCGGAATGCCCACCCGCCCCCACCCTGTTATGTATATGTTGTGCGGTCGGAGTCCGCACACTTTGGGGTACTGTCACGCCTCTGACTCTGGGGACTCTTGGATTGTGCTGAGTCAGGGTGTGCATTTTCTATGTGGTGATTGTCTATGTTGTATATTCTAGTATTTGTATTTCTCTATGTTGGTTGTGTAGGTTCCCAATCAGAGGCAGCTGTCGCCCGTTGTCTCTGATTGGGGACCATCCTTATGGCAGCCTATTGGCACTAGTGTGTTGTGTGGGATCTTGTTCCGTGTTAGGTATGTTGTCGGTGTACCTTGGACTTCACGCTTGTTTTTGTTTTGTCGCTGTGTTATAAGTCTGAATAAACATGGGATGCATATCACGCTGTTGGTCTGGACCCGTTTCATGAACGTAACGTGACAGAGTGCCATCACAGCAGCAATTTGTGACCTGTTGCCACAAGAAAAGCGTAACCAGTGAAGAACAAACACCATTGTAAATGCAACCCATATTTATGTTTATTTCAATTTTTTGTTTAATATCTACTAACTTTGTTTTGGTGCCATAATATTACTGTTTCCCATGCAGAGAGAGAGAGAGAGAGAGAGAGAGAGAGAGAGAGAGACTATCAGTCCAAACCTGCTAAGCTTCCATTGATTTCTATGGAGTGCTACACCATGTTGAGTTCAAAGGTTGATTGGATGTGTTTGAAGGGATTTGTTCATGGGCTTGGCCTCTGTTTGCTTTAATCACCAATTAAGGGGAAAAGAGTCCAATATGTAAAAAATGCAGTGGCAGATGTATTGAGATTTCCCGCTCATTGTAGAAGGACAGATTCTGTATTTGTTCGAAAACCTGTCTCCCAGTGAGATGCATTGGTTTCTATTGTCTTCTGGTATCACTTCTGTCAATGGTTTTTATACCTTCTTCCCCAAATATAACCTATTTTCTATCTAGTGCACTACTTTTGATGAGGGCCCATAGGGCTCTGGTCAAAAGTAGTGCACTATATAGGGAAGTGGGGTGCCATTCGGGATGCCCAATATTCATGTAGAAATGGGCTCCTACCTTGCATGGCTGACCAGTTGTGAGAGATCGCAGTGAAAGTCAACAGATTGCAGGAGGAGTGTGCTGGTGATTGTATGTTTGGCCCTGCATAAGGCTCACTCATCTCAGATTACCCAGGACAGAGGGCAGCAGTCTGGAGTGGGAGGAGAGACCACTGCTGTCTCCTCTCCTTTCTTTTCTTACTTTCTTTCTTACTTTCTTCTTTTTTTTCTTTCTTTCTTTCTTTCTCTTTCTTTCTTTTTTCTTTTTTTTTTTCTTTTTTTCTTTCTTTCTTTCTTTCTTTCTTTCTTTCTTTCTTTCTTTCTTTCTTCTTCTTTCTTTCTTTCTTTCTTTCTTTCTTTCTCACTATCATCTCTTGAACGCTCTTTTGCTCATACACTTCACACACCAATACTCTCTCTTTTTTTTTTTTTTTTTTTTTTTTTCTCTTCCTCTCTCCCCCCTGCTCCCTTTCTCTTTCCATCTCTCCTAACCTCCTCTCCCCCACCCCCCGGCAGCTCTCACCTGGAATTCATCATGCAAAGTGGCGTTAATCGGCTATAAATTACAATCATCGAATAAATGTTGGGATGAAATAGTAGGCCGGAATGTTTAAAAAAACGAATGACCCTACCACCACTACCCCCATGCTGATTCATTGAACTCACATCAACGAGGTTCATTCTCATTCTGTAACATCTTCCCTGGGTATCTAGTTTTTGTAAATCTCATCTCGAGTCTGGAGGGTTTTTATTTCGCGGTACAGAAATAGTGGAGTGCTAAGCACAATCAATTGGTCTATTTCTTACAGTGTCTCAGCGACGCATGCGGTAGGCGAGTACAGGACACCGAGCTACTGGCAGAAAACTTTACTGGATGCAGTGCAAATACAAAGGCAACCTCAAACAGCGAGGAAATAATAAGACCCGCACACATGGGCAACTGCCGCAAAGACAAAAACAATTACGCACAATACACAATACCGAGAAACAGAGGGTTATAAAGGGAACACAATAAAAACATAATGGGAAACAGGTGTAAACAATAAAGACCAAACAAGACAAACACCGAAACATGTCGGCAGCAGCTGCAAAACGGGGACACGAAACGCCAAAGCTCTGCTCCGAAAGCAAGGAGGGAGGAGCAGCCTCGGCTGAATCCATGACAGTACCCCCTTGACACGCGGGCTCCAGCCGCGTAATTGCCTCCTGGCCTGGGGACGCCTGAGGACGCAGGGCGAACCAGGATGACTGGAAATCCCCAACATGGAGGGCTCCGGGATGTCCCTCCTAGGGACCCAGCACCGCTCCTCCTGGGACCGTGCACTCTCCTACCCATACGAGATACCGTAGAGCCCCCCATCCGACGCCGAACCCAAGAGCGGAACGACTGAAAGTAGCCTCGGAGCCCCCTCGATGTCCAGCGGGGCGGAGGGCCTCGCCGCACCTCACTTCCCTGGGAGTGGACCAACATACTACCGGCCTGAGGAGAGACACATGGAACGAGAATTACCGTGGTACTAATGGGCAGTTGTAACCTATAACATACCCTTGCTCAATCTCCCCAGGGACTTTAAATGGCCTCTCACAAAACCGCCGTACCCAGCTTCCGGAGGCTGGGCGGGCGGGCAGGTTTCGGGTCGAGAGCCAGACCCGACTCCCCGGGCGCGGCTACACCGGGAGCTCACTGTGTGGCGCACGGGCGGCCTTTTGCCGCCTGGGACGCCGCTGTGGTGATGGACATGCAGCGGCCTCCAGGTTTCTCCGAGCGCAGAAACCACTCGGCCCACCGCAGGGGCTTCGATTGCTCTGATGCCAGGTGCCAGACCGCTGGATAACCCAGCACACACTGAAAAGGCGTAAGGTTAGTTGAGAGTAGCAAAGTGAGTTTTGGGCTATTTCTGCCCAGGGGATATATTCCCGACCACTCCCCCCAAGCCGGGTCCTGGCAATAGTACCTAGAAACCTACCCATATCCTGGTTCACTCTCTCCACCTGCTCATTACTCTCGGGGTGAAACCCCGAGGGAAGGCTAACCGAGACCCCAGACGCTCCATAAAGCCCTCCAGACTCCAGAGGTGAACTGGGGACCCCGATCAGACACTATATCCCAGGCACCCCGTAGTGCCGGGAAGACGGTAAACAGGGAGCGCCAGCAGTTTGTAGGCTGTAGGGAGACCTGGCATAGGGAATGAGACGGGGCAGGCCTTTGAAAACCGATCCACAACGTACCAAGATCGCTTACCCCTGGGAGGGGGAAGGTCCGTGACGAAATCCACCGAGAGGTGAGACCACGGTCGCAGGGAACGGGTAGGGGTTATACTCCCTCTGGGTAGGTGTCTCAGCGCTTGAACAGAGCGCACACCGAGCAGGAGGAAAACATAAACCCTCGAAGTCCCAGCCACGGGCCACCAGTACTTTCCACTAAGGCAGTGCACTGTCCGCTCCAAAACCAGGGGATAGCCGTGAGGAAAGGTGACATGTGAGCCCAATGGCGAGCCCGATCACGAACCTCGAAGCGGCACGCACTTCCAACCCTCTGGACACCGTGGGGGAGTAGGATCGGTACGTAATGCCCGCTCGAGTCGTATCCAACCTCCCATACCACCGGGTGCCACCAGACAAGACGAAGTATGGGAGTAGGGCTCACTGGACTCTCTCCTCTGTGTCAAAAGGTCGGGACAGGGCGCCTGCCTTAGCATTCTTGGTGACCCTGGTCTATAGGTGATAAAATACAAATCGGGTGAAAAACAATAGCCCACCTAGCCTGGTGAGGGTTCAGCCTCCCCTCGCCAGCCCGGATGTACTCCAGGTTACGATGGTCAGTCAAAATGAGAAAAGGGGGTGATTAGCCCCCTGCCAATGCCTCCACACCTTCAGGGCTTGTACCACAGCCAACTCCCTGTCCCCCCACATCATAATTGCACTACCGAACTGAACTTCTTAGAAAAGAAAGCACAGGGGCGGAGCTTAGGTGGCGACCCCAGGCCTTAGTGCACCGATCCCAGCCTCGACGCATCCACCTAACTTAGCAACGCCAAAGAGGGGATCCGGATGTGCTAGGTACCGGAGCCGAGGTAAACAGGTCCTTCAGATGCCTAAAAGCCCTGTCCGCCTCAGGGGCCCACCACTGCAGACGCACCGACCCCCCTTTAGCAGGGAGGTAATGGGAGCTGCTACCTGCCCAAAGCCCCGGATAAACCCTCCGGTAGTAATTGGCAAAACCCAAGAACCGCTGCACCTCCTTCACCGTGGAGGGAGTCGCCAATTGCGCACGGCTGAAACGCTTAACAATAACTCCATTACCCCTGGACGCGACAACCGGGTGTGTCCCAGGAAGGAGATGGACTCCCTGGAAGAACAGACATTTCTCCGCCTTTGCATACAGGCTATGCTCCAAACAGTCTACCAAGCGCCCAGACTGAACCAGGGACACATGCTCTGCGCGGGTAGCGGAGTATATTAGAATGTCATCTTCATGTTATAGTAACCAGGGTTACAGCATCCCTATAGTAACCAGGGCTACAGCATCCTCTACCAGATTGCAATGAACAGTACTGTATGGTGTGCCTGCAGGCTATAGTAACCAGGGTTACATCATCTCTACCAGATTATAATGAACAGTACTTGTATGGTGTACCTTGCAGGTTATAGTGTAACCAGGGTTACAGCATCCCTACTCAGATTATAATGAAACAGTACTGTATGGTGTACCTTGCAGGTTATAGTAACTCAGGGTTACAGCATCCCTACCATATTATAATGAACATACTGTTGGCTATGTACCTGCAGGTTATAGTAACCAGGGTTACAGCATCCCTAGGCTCACATTATAATGAACAGTACATGTATGGTGTACCTGCTGGTTATAGTAACTAGGGTTACAGCATCCATACCTAATGAACAGTACTGTATGGTGTACCTGCAGGTTATAGTAACCAGGGTTACATCATCTCTACCAGATTATACTGAACAGCACTGTATGGTGTACCTGCAGGTTATAGGTAACCAGGTTACAGCATCCCTACCAGATTATAATGGAACAGTACTGTATGGTGTACCTGCTGGTTATAGTAACCAGGGTTACATAATCTCTACCAGATTATAATGAACAGTAAAAGTGGTGTACCTGCAGGTTATAGTAAATCCAGGGTTACAGCATCCCTACCAGATTATAATGAACAGTAATTGTATGGTGTACCTGCAGGTTATAGTAACCAGGTTACATCATCCCTACCAGATTGAGTAATGAACAGTACTGTATAGTGTACCTGCAGGTTATAGTAACCAGGGTTACAGCATCCCTATAGTAACCAGGTTACATCATCTCTACCAGATTATAATGAACAGTACTGTATGGTGTACCTGAGGTAAATATAACCAGGGTTATCCCTACTAGATTATAATGAACAGTACTGTATGGTGTACCTGCAGGTTAGTAGTAACCAGGTTTACAGCATCCCTACCTAATGAACAGTACTGTATGGTGTACCTGCAGGTTATAGTAACCAGGGTTACAGCATCCCCACCTAATGAACAGTACTGTATGGTGTACCCGTAGAGTTATAGTAACCAGTGGGTTACATCATCTCTACCAGATTATAATGAACAGTACTGTATGGTGTACCTGCAGGCTATAGTAACCAGGGTTACATCATCCCTACCAGATTATAATGGAATAGCACTGTATGGTTACCTGCAGGTTATAGTAACCGTGGGTTACAGCATCCCTACCACTATTATAATGAACAGTACTGTATGGTGTACCTGTAAGGTTAGGTAACCAGGGTTACAGCATCCCTACCAGATTATAATGAACAGTACTGGTATGGTGTACCTGCAGGTTATACTAACCAGGTTACAGCATCCCTATAGTAACCAGGGTTAACATCATCTCTACCAGATTATAAATGAACAGTACTGTATGGTAGTACCTGCATTACAGGTAGAAACCAGGGTTACATCATCCCTACCAGATTATAATGAATAGTACCTGTATGGTGTACCTGCAGGTTATGTAACCAGGGTTACAGCATCCCTACCAGATTATAATGAACAGTACTGTATGGTGTATGCAGGTTATAGTAACCAGGGTTAGCAGCATCCCTACTAGATTATAATGAAAAGTACTGTATGGTTACCTGTAGGTTATAGTAACCAGGGCTACAGCATCCCCAGCCAGATTATAATGAACAGTACTGTATGGTGTACCTGCAGGTTATAGCAACTTTTCAGTGTCAGACAGCTGGAACCATAGACCATGATGCTTCTATTGGAGTCACACCCTATAAAAAGTGCGGACTGTCCCCCAGGATAGTCTCTCTCTCCATGGAAAATGTCTGTTATTTTTTCAGGTTAACTTTTTACTGCAGTAAGCAAAGTTAGGGTCACACAGAGTGTTTCTTGGCAGTCTTAAACACAAATCTACTTTGAAACAAAAGTACACACCTCACACAATGGTTATGGGGTTTACAAAAAGAAGACACCTGCACCATGTCAGATATAGAGTTTAAAATGTATTATATTTTGAGTTTCAGCCCCAATATTACACTTTATATACACATAACAGAATAATGAAATATTACAAAACCGCTTGACATAAACACCAGATTTTTTGGTGGGTTTTTAAAATAATGTTTATTAATATTGAAATTATGAAAAATAGGAATAACATTCCACCCATGAGGCCACTAGGTCATTTGACATCAGAAAGGGCTACCCAACCACCCGAACTCTTCAACGTTTGTTCAATTATTTGAATTTCTTTCCATCTCCATTCCTTTGTATATTTATTTTTTTGTGAACTCAATGCACACATCACACAGTTTCTCTAGAGATAAATCAGATCCAATGCATGAACTGTGCGAAAGGTGGTAGGGAGTTGTAGTTTGCTAACAGGCCAATATTCTTACATAGCTTGAAGCGCAGAAAACATGGTAATTAACTACAATGACCATAACATTGCGCATCTACTTGTCCGGTCTGTGTGCATGAGATCGTGAGCAGCTTGCTATTCTCAAGTGAGGTATTCTACCTGGAAAAATACATGACCTAGGTGATTGATAAGGTTGGTATTCCAGGTCATAAAAGTATGCTTTTATTTACTTTGAAGAACTACTAAAAATAGTGATTTTGTCAGGACAGCATAGGCAGCGCTCTATAGGAGATGAGATGATACTTGGAATGAAATAATAAAGTCATCAAATGAAATAAATGTAATATACACAACAACTGAAATATTTTGTATTGAAGTGAAGTAATGTGAATAAAGGATGGGTTAATATGTGATAAGCAGTAATGGGCAGTCATTACCGTCATGGGATTCTTATTAATTGTTTTATTCTCTGGTGTTGTTACAGCATTCAACCCACCATAAAAACCGCGATAATTCTTTAAGAATCGAACCGAAACCGAACCAACCTCAAAAGCATGAATCG